>NW_026739159.1:0-15585 GCF_963082655.1 Stomoxys calcitrans | reverse complement strand
AATGAATATTTCGATGTGTTGCAAACGGAATGACAAAATGAATATACCCCCATCCTTCGGTGGTGGGTATAAAATGAATATATCTAATTAATATCAAACATTGCACCTTTTTAAAGTCCACTCTTTAAATTTATATTTGAATAATTATTAAGAGGAATTCATATTCTGTCTTAAAAAACACAGTTCTTTAAAATCTTATTACTGTGCAATATACACATATAGGTTGCTAGAAGGGGCAATTTTTAACCAAAGAGCCTGAAATGTTCCACGTCTATTTGTATTATGACTTTCACCTCATGTGCGAATTATAGTCCAAATCGTCCCATAACCCACTATATGTAGCTCCTATAAAACCGATCTCCCGATTTTGGTAATATTATGTAGGTGGTGTTTTCTAATGACCTTCAACATCTGTACTAATAATGGTCAAAATCTGTCTATTATATAGAGGCGGAGTTTTTAACCAATATGGCATGACATATGAAATTTTGTAAGTCTACTTTGGTTAAGGCTCTTTATATATATGTGCCAATTATGGTCCAAATCAGTTCACAACCCTATATAGCTTCCTTATAAATTGATTTCCCTATTTGACTTTTATTGTCTTTATGGCGAATTGATTGTCCGATTTGGATGAAATTTACGATAATTTTCGGCACGATTATGGTCCAAATCGGTGCATAACTTGATGTAGTTCCCATATAAACTGACACCCGAATTTTCTCTTTGAAACGTGATTGGGGCATTTTATTATACCCACCACCGAAGGATGGGGGTATATTCATTTTGTCATTCCGTTTGCAACACATCGAAATATCCATTTCCGACCCTATAAATCATATATATTCTTGATCAGCGTAAAAATCTAAGACGATCTAGACATGTCCGTCCGTCTGTCTGTTGAAATCACGCAACAGTCTTCAAAAACAGAGATATTGAGCTGGAACTTTGCACAGGTTCTTTTTTGTCCATAAGCAGGTTAAGTTCGAAGATGGGCTATATCGGACTATATCTTGATATGGCCCCATATAGACCGATCCGCCGATTTAGGGTCTTAGGCCAATAAAAGCCACATTTATTATCCGATTTTGCTGAAATTTAGGACAGTGGGTTGTGTTAGGCCCTTCGACATCCTTCGTCAATTTGGCTCAGATCGGTCCAGATTTGGATATAGCTGCCACATAGACCCATCCGCCGATTTAGGGTCTTAGGCGCATAAAAGCCACATTAATTATTCGATTTTGCTGAAATTTATGGTAGTGAATTGCGTTAGGCCTTTTGACATCTTTCGTCAATTTGGCTCAGGTCGGTTCAGATTTGAATATAGCTGCCATATAGACCGATTTCTCGTTCTAAAGATTTGGGCCCATAATATAGCTGCCATATATACCGATCCTCCACATTTATTATCCGAATTTTTTGCTGAAATTTAGAAAAGTAAGTTGTCTTAGGCCTCTCGACATCCTCCGTCAATTTGGCTTAGATCGGTTCAGATTTGGATATAGCTACCATATAGACCGATCCTCCGATTTAGGGTCATAGGCCCATAAAAAGCTACATTTATTATCCGATTTTGCTGAAATTTGGGACAGTACGTTGTCATAAGCCCCTCGACATTCTCCGTCAATATGGCTTAGATCGGTTCAGATTTGAGTATAGCTGCCATATAGACCGATCATTTATTGTCCGATGTTGCCGAAATTTGGGACAAAGAGTTAAGTTAAGCCCCTCCACATATTTCTGCAATTTGGTCTAGATCGATCAAGACTTGCATGTAGCGGCCATATAGACCGATCTCTCGATTTAAAGTCTTGGCCCCATAAAAGGCGCTTTTTTAATCCGATTGCACTGAAATTTGACACACTAACTTATGTTATGCTTTTCGACATCCGTGTCGTATGTAGTTCAAATCGGTTAATTTTTAGATATAGCTACTAAAAAGGTCAATATTTTGTTATACACAATTGAACAAAGACTTATTAGTATTTGGTCCAAATCGGAGCATATATTGATATATCTATATATATATATAGGTATGAGTTTTGCACCGGATTTTGACGAAAGATGGTTTACATATATATCCGAGGTGGTGGGTACCCAAAGTTCGGCCCGGCCGAACTTAACGCCTTTTTACTTGTTTTATTTTCAAAAGCTGTGCTAAATATGATTTAAATCGGTTCACAATCGATCTTCCAGCGTTTATTGTTTATTTATGCCTGAAATTTTGGAGGTCGTAGATTTTTATAACAAGTACGGTCCATATCGGTCTACAACTTGATATACCTCTTATATATTTGAAGAAGTCATTCAAAGGACTTATCAAATGCGATCCTTGCTGGAGGGCATATAAGATCCCGACCCTGCCGAATCTAATATATATATATATATATATATATATATATATATATATATATATATATATATATATATATATATATATGTATATATCAGGCTATAGACCGATTCGGACCATATTTGAAAAGTATATGGAACGTCTTGGAAGAAGTCGTTGCACTAAATTTCAGCCAAATCGGATACGAATTGCTACCGCTGGATGCGCAAAAATAATCATCTGGAGATCGGTTTGTATGGGAGCTAATAAGGTGATGAACCGATTTGAACCATAGGTTAGGTTGAAAAGAGGGTGCGGATATGCCTCATGCCTTTAAGGACACTACGCCTTGCTGTGCGCTCTTAATTTTGAGGAAGGAATTCCGCTCTACTTGGAAAATTCTTAATTGTTTTCCATACCACTCCCCAAAGTTAGTTCATGTCTAGTATTATAACCCCTCCTAAGTACCGGTGTCTTTTATCCATGAAAGCCAGGCAATGACATACACTCAACCAAATTTGTTATTCAAAACAGGAAAAATGTTTGCTAAAACAACAGTTTTTGTCTGCTGAAAATGGGAAAGCAGACCTTACTGATGTTTCAACAAAAATAGAGTTACTGTATTGGCAAACAAACATGGCAAATTTGTATTCTACTTTTTATGGTGGCCTGTTACTTGTTTTGATTACATTAGGCATTTTTTAGAAGTTTTTTTTAGGAAGTTTTTAGAAATTTTGTTGGAAGAGATGATTTCAATTTGTGGAATATTACTGTAAAAAAGCTACCTGATGCGTCCATAGGTTTACATTTCGAAATGTGGCTGAGCTCGCTTGCATATTTGGTTATTGCTCTAATAATGCGCACATGACTGGTATGGCCTTTTGAATCCAAATTTAAAGAAAATAGCTTATGGGAAGAATACATTCAGTGGTGATTATAAACATCCACTGCGACACACATTTACATATGTGTTCTATATTTTCTTCTAACATCCCCTTCATAATTAAGCAGCAGTCATTTTCAGCAAACTACAGACTTTTCAGCACTAAGCCTGCTGCTCTTAAATTGCAGTACTGCTGCTGCAATAACACTACTACTACTACAATAGTAGCAAAATTAACTACGAATATTCAGCAGACAGTGTTTGTTAGTTTCAGCAACCTTTTTCCTATGAGTATAGGCAATACTCCAATGTCTCATCATCTTCCCCTCATGCCCTAGATATGCTATCACTTGCCAAACCGATTTTGCATAAGTCCTATGTGTCCCGATATAATACCTTTTTACTTCCTTTCATTAATAGCCTCCTCCTCATACGATCCGGATCACCCTATAGGATTTTCGCCATCCTACCGACATATGCAAAATTTCACCTATATTGGAAAGAATAGCGCCCTCTGGAAGTCCAAGAATTCGGTTTATATGGCGGCTATATCAGGATATGAACTGATTTAGACCACACTTGACACAGTTATTAAATGTCAAAATAAAACACCTCGTGCAAAATTTCGACCAAATCATAAGAGTTGAGCCCTGTAGAAGCTGAAGAAGTTAAATCGAGAGATCGGCTTATAATGCAGTTATATTAGGTTATGGACCGATTTGAACCATAATTGGCACAGTTATTAAACGAGACACGTCATATAAAATTTCAGCCAAATCGAATAGCAACTGCGACCTCTAGAGGCTCAAGAAGTCTAATCGAGAGATCGGTTAATATGGCGGCTATATCAGGTTATGAACTGATTTAGACCATACTTGCTACAGTTGTTGGGAGTCATGTTAAACCACCTCGTGCAAAATTTCGCCCAAAGCGGATGAGAATTGCTCCCTCTAAAAGCTTTATAAATCAAGACCCAAAGTCGGTTTATATGGCAGATATATCAGGTTATCAACCGATTTAGACATTACTTGTTCTGAATCGGTGACAATGACACAAATCGGATAAGAATTTCGCCCTCTAGAAGTTCTAGAAATCAAGACCCAATTTACCGATTTAGACTTGGCACAGTTGTTAAAATTGCTACCAAAACACCACGTGTCAAATTTCAGCTAAATAGAATAAGAATTGCGTCCCGAGAAGCTTAAGAAGTCAAGACCCAAGCTATATCAAAACATGGACCGAAATGGCCCATTTACAATACCAACCGACCTACACTAATAACAAGTAAAAGCGTGCTAAGTTCGGCCGGGTCGAATCTTGCATACACTCCACCATGGATCGCATTTGCCGAGTTCTTCTCCCGGCATCTCTTCTTAGGCAAAAAAGGATAAAAGAAAAGATTTGCTCTGCTATTATTATATTATTACATGTTGGAGACCTGTGTAAAATGTCAGCCAATTAGAATAAGAATTGCGCCCTTTGGGGGCTCAAGAAGTAAAATAGAGAGATCGATTTATATGGGAGCAGTATTGGGCTATAGACCGATTCAGATCATAATAAACACGTATATTGATGGTCATGAGAGGATCCGTAGTACATAATTTCAGGCAAATCGGATAATAATTGCGACCTCTAGAGTCTCAAGAAGTCAAGATCCAGATCGGTTTATATGGCAGCTATATCAGGTTATGAACCGATTTGAACCATACTGGGCACAGTTGTTGGATATCATAACAAAACACGTCGTGCAAAATTTCATTCCAATCGGATAAGAATTGCGCACTCTAGAGGCTTAAGAAGTCAAGACATAAGATCGGTTTATATGGCAGCTATATCAGGTTATAAACCGATTTGTACAATACTTGGCAAAGTTGTTGGATATCATAACAAAACACGTCGTGCAAAATTTCATTCCAATCGGATAAGAATTGCGCACTCTAGAGGCTCAAGAAGTCAAGACCCAAGATCGGAACCGACCTACACTAATAAGAATTATTTGTGTAAAATTTCAAGATGCTAGCTTTACTCCTTCCGAAGTTAGCGTGCTTTCGACAGACAGACGGACGGACGGACAGACGGACAGACATGGCTAGATCGACATAAAATGTCGCGACGATCAAGAATATATATACTTTATGGGGTCTCAGACGAATATTTCGAGTAGTTACAAACAGAGGGTATAAAAAGTATTTGTTCAAAATTTCAAGCAGCTAGCTTTACTCCTTCGAAAGTTAGCGTGCTCTCGACAGACAGACGGACGGACAGACAGACAGACGGACGGATAAGACTAGATCGACTTAAAATGACATGACGATCAAGAATATATATACGTTATGGGTTTCAGACGCATATTGAGAGGTGCTACAAACAAAATTACGAAATTAGTATACTGCCATCCTATGGTGGATGGATGGATCATGTAGATTCTTCTTCTGCTACTTTAGTAAAAATGTTTGCTATTTTGAATACAAATTTATTTGATTGCAGTTAAAATAAATGGAAAACAAGTAAAAAGGCGTTAAGTTCGGCCGGGCCGAACTTTGGATACCCACCACCTCGGGTATATATGTAAACCACCTTTCATCAAAATTCGGTGAAAATTTCATACCTTATACTCATATACCTCATACCGATCTGAACTATATACGACACGGATGTGGAAAAGCCGAACATAAGTCACTGTGTCAAATTTCAGTGAAATCGGATTATAAATGCGCCTTTTATGGGGCCAAGACTTTAAATCGAGATATCGGTCTACATGCCAGCTATATCCAAATCTGGACCGATTTGGGCCAAGTTGCATAAACATGTCGAAGAGCCTAACACTAAGCACTGTCCCAAATTTCGGCGAAATCGGACAATAAATGCCTCTTTTATGGGCCCTAAACCTTAAGTCGAGAGATCGGTCTATATGGCAGCTATATTCAAATCTGGACCGATCTGGGCAAAATTGAAGAAGGACGTCGAAGAGTCTAACCAAACTCACTGTCTCAAATTTCAGCGACATCGGACAATAAATGCGTCTTTTATGGCCCCAAAACCTAAAATATCGATATCGGTCTATATGGCAGCTATATCCAAATCTGGACCGATCTGTGCGATATTGCAGAAGTATGTCAAAGGGCTTAACATAACTCACTGTTCCAAATTTCGAGGACATCGGGCAATAAATGAGCATTTTATGGGCCCAAAACCATAAATCAAGAAATCGGTCTATATGGCAGCTATATCCAAATTTGAACCGATCTAGACCAAATTGAAGAAATATATCAAAGGGCCTAACACACCTCACTGTCCCAAATTTCAGCAAAATCGGATAATGAATGTGGCTATTATGGGCCTTACACCATAAATCGGAGGATCGATCTATATGGCAGCTATATCCAAATCTGGACCGATCTGAGCCAAATTAACGAAGAATGTCGAAGGGCCTTACACAATTCACTGTCCAGAATTTCATCAAAATCGGATAATATATGTGGCTTTTGTGGGCCTAAGACCCTAGATCGGAGGATTGGTCTATATGGCAGCTATATCCAAATCTGGACTGATCTGGGCCAAATTAACGAAGGATGTCAAAGGGCGTAATAGAACTCACTGTCTCAAATTTCAGCAAATTCGGATAATAAATGTGGCTTTTATAGGCCTAAGACCCTAGATCGGAGGATCTGTCTATATGGCAGCTATATCCAAATCTGGACCGATCTGAGCCAAATTGACGAAGGATGTCGAAGGGTATAACACAACTCACTGTCCCTAATTTCAACAAAATCGGATAATAAATGTGGCTTTTATGGGCCTAAGACCCTAAATCGGCGGATCGGTCTATATGGGGGCTATATCAAGATATAGTCCGATACAGCCCATCTTCGAACTTAACCTGCTTATGGACAGAAAAAGAATCTGTGCAAAATTTCAGCTCAATATCTCTATTTTTAAAGACTGTAGCGTGATTTCAACAGACAGACGGACAGACGGACGGACATGGCTAGATCGTCTTAGATTTTTACGCTGATCAAGAATATATATATTTTATAAGGTCGGAAATGGATATTTCGATGTGTTGCAAACGGAATGACAAAATGAATATACCCCCATCCTTCGGTGGTGGGTATAAAAAATTGTGAGAATGTGTCTTTACGAGTGTCGAGCATACAATATTTGCAGCTGTCAAAACACTTTTGACATTAAACAGTTTTTTGTTTTACAAAAAAAAAAAAAAAAAAATCGAAGCTGCTAAAGGGTTTATAATAAACAAAGTTATTTATGTTCAATAGTGCCACCTTTATGGATAAGGGTTGGTGTTCTGTTCCTCATTTGATGCGAAAATCTGTCAAACTCCCTATAAAAAACGTGTTAACTTAAAACATATGAAACATATAAAAGCCAATTGTACGCCAATCGCTTAAAAAGATAACTTCAACCTAATGAAGAATGAAGGTAAGATTGAAATTGTAGAAAAAATTTATGTAATTAAGATTACAAAAAAAAAAGAATTTATTGTTAAAGTTTTGCACAATAATTCTGAAATCTGAACAGAATACTCTACTTGACGTTTGATATGCTGAAGAGAAACTTTACACTGTTACAATAAAATGTCCCTAAATTTCGGCCAAATCAGATAAGAATTACGCTCCCTAGAAACTCATGAAGTCAAAATCCGAGATAGGTTTATATGGCAGCTGTATCAAAACGTAGACGGTTATGGCTCATTTGCAATTCGAACTGACCTACACCAATAGGAAATATTTGTGAAAAATTTCAAAATGGCTTAATCGACCAGACGGTCAAGAATATTCTTAATTTGTTGGGTCTTCGATCAATTGCAAGTGGTATGACGAAATCATTATACCCCCCATCTCATCGTGGACGGTAAAATAATCCAAACAAGTAAAAAGGCGTTAAGTACGGCCGGGACGAACTTTGGATACCCACCACCTCGGATATATATGTAATCCACCTTTTGTCAAAATCCGGTGCAAAACTCATAGCTATATATATATATATATATATATATATATATATATATATATATATATATATATATATATATATATATATAGCTATATCAATATATGCTCCGATTTGGACCAAATACTAATAAGTAAAAGTCATTGTTCAATTGTATATAATAAAATATTGGTCTTTTTAGTAGCTATATCTAAAAATAAACTAATTTGAACTATATACGACACGGATGTCGAAAAGCATAACATAAGTCAGTGTGTCGAATTTCAGTGCAATCGGATTAAAAAAGCGCCTTTTATGGGGCCAAGACTTTAAATCGAGAAATCGGTCTATATGGCAGCTATATGCTAATCTTGATCGATCTAGACCAAATTGCAGAAATATGTGGAGGGGCTTAACTTAACTCTTTGTCCCAAATTTCGGCAACATCGGACAATAAATGATCGGTATATATGGCAGCTATATCCAAATCTGGACCGATCTAAGCCAAATTGACGGTGGATGTTTAAGGGGATAACACAACTCACTGTCCCAAATTTCCGCAAAATTGGATAATAAATGTGTTTTTTATGGGCCTAAGACCCTAAATTGGAGGATCGGTCTATATGGCAGCTATACTCAAATCTGAACCGATCTAAGCCATATTGACGGAGCATGTCGAGGGGCTTAAGACAACGTACTGTCCCAAATTTCAGCAAAATCGGATAATAAATGTAGCATTTTAATGGCCTATGACCCTAAATCGGAGGATCGGTTTATATGACAGCTACATCCAAATCTGAAGCGATCTGAGCCATATTGACGGAGGATGTCGAAGGGCCTAAGGGAACAAAATTTCAGCAAAATCGGATAATAAATGTGGCTTTTATGGGCCTTAGACCCTTAATCGGAGGATCGGTCTATATGGCAGCTATATCCAAATCTGAACCGGTCTGAGCCAAATTGACGGAGGATGTCGAGAGGCCTAAGACAACGTACTGTCCCAAATTTATATGGGAGGTATATCCAAATCTGAACCGATCTGAGCTAAATTGACGAAGGACGTCGAAAGGCCTAATACAACTCACTGTCCCAAATTTCAGCAAAATCGGATAATAAATGTGGCTTTTATGGGCCTATGACCCTAAATCGAAGGATCGGTCTATATGGCAGCTATATCTAAAACTGGACCGATCTGAGCCAAATTGACGGAGGATGTCGAAGGGCCTAACACAACTCACTGTCCCAAATTGTGGCGACATCGGATAATAAATGTGGCTTTTATTGGCCTAAGACCCTAAATCGGCGGATCGGTCTATATGGGGTCTACATCAAGATATAGTCCGATAGAGCCCATCTTCGAACTTAAAAGAATCTGTGCAAAATTTCAGCGCAATATCTCTATTTTCGAAGACTGTAGCATAATTTCAACAGATAGACGGACATGTCTAGATCGTCTTAGATTTTTCCGCTGATCAAGAATATATATACTTTATAGGGTCGGAAATGGATATTCCGATGTGTTGCAAAAGGTGGCGGTGGTGGGTATAAAAAAGTTGTTAACTTCCGCTTCTATTTATATGCTCATGTGCTAATCTAGTCATTGGGTTTGTAAAACCTCAAAAAATTGATCTGCGACCATATCTGTACAGATTTGGTTATAACTCCCATACAAACCGATCTCCCGATTTGACTTCTTAAGCCCCCGGAAGCCGTAATTTTTGTCCGATTTGGCTGAAATTTTGCACATAGCAGTCTCTTATGACTTCCAACATCTGTATCAAGTACGGTTTAAATCGGTCCATAACCTAGTATAGCACCCATATAAACCGGTCTCCCGATTTGACTTCTTGAGCACCTGGAAGCCACAATTTTGATCCGATTTGGCTCAAATTTTGCTGATAGTATTCTGTTATGATTTCTAACAACTGTGTCAAGTACGTTTTAAATCAGTCTATAACCTGACATAACTGGAGATCGGTTTATATGGGAACATAAACCGATCTCCAGTTTTGACTTCTTGGGCCCCTGGAAGCTGCAATTTTTATTCGATTTAGCTGAAATTTTGCACATAGCAGTCTGTTATGACCTCTAATATCTGTGCCAAGTACTGTCCGAACTCGTCTAAAAGCTGATGTAGCTCTCATATAAACCGATCTCACGATTTGACTTCTTAAGCCAATGGAAACCTTAATTTTCATCCGATTTTCCTTAAACTTAGCACATAGTGTTCTCTCATGACTCCTAATAACTGCGCCAAGTAAAGTCCAAATTGACCTATAACCTGGTATAGCATCCATATAAACCAATCTCCCCGATTTCTTGAGCCCCGGGAAGCCACAACTTTTGTCCGATTTGGCTGACATTTTGCATGCGGTGTTCTGTTTTAACTTTCAACAACTGTGCCAAGTACGGTCAAAATCGGTTTATAAACTGATATATCTGATATATAAACCGTTTTATCGATTATCCTTGTTCGGTTCCTAGATGATTTAATTTTGCTGGTTTGACAGAAGTTTGGTATGTAGAATAAAATTATGCCCTTCAACTAAATTTGTTTGTATAAATTTTTAGCAGAATCCATGGTGGTGGGTTCCTAATATTCGGCCCGGCCGAACTTAGCACACTTTTACTTGTCCAACATAAAAGAAGTTTTGAATATTCGCCTAAAACATCCGTCTTTTACCGCAGATGAAGTGTCATTAAAATCGAAAAGTGGCAAAGTAGCGAATTACCTTCAACAGTAACGTAAGTTTATGGTCTGTGTTAAAATATCTCAAACGCATCAGACTTTTGCATGTAAGTACCTTATAAGAGTTCAGCTGAAGAGGCCTCCGTAGCGCAGAGGTTAGCATGTCCACCTATGACGTTGAACGCCTGGGTTCGAATCCTGACAGGAACATCAGAAATATTTTAGCGGTGGTTATCACCTCCTAATACAGGCGACGTTTGTGAGGTACTTTGCTATGTAAAAACGTCTCCCCAAATAGGTGTCGCTCTGCGGCGCCGCGTTCGGACTCGGCTGTAGAAAGGAGGTCCCTTATCAGTGAGCTTAAAATTGAATCGGACAGCACTCATTTATTTTGAAAAGTTTGCCTTAATTGAATGTTCATGGGCAAATTTCCATTCGCATTAACTTTATAAGTAAATCTTGAGGTTTTATCCCTTCCAAACGATTTTAATTTTCATAACGAAAACATAAGCAATTCACTGGCTTCCAACTCAGATAGTTCTTTATTTATTTTCTTCCACAAATTTGCTTATGCATTTAAATAAATTATTTTTTATGGTTGCAGCTGCTGCCACTACCACTTTTGATGCCTCCATACTAGCGTATAAAATATTTATCAATTGTTGCGGGTTATGGTTTCTTAGCAGAAATTAATGTATTGGGGTGGTTTCTTATCAATAATATATTCTGTATTGTTCATCATCATACAAAAGGCACATTTGATGTTGTTCTTTTTACTAACAAGATTTTCACGAGGCTCAAGTGTTGTAACTATAGTCGATGCATTCAAATTGCGTTGCGGCGCCTTGATCTCCCGGGTAAATCAAGTGGCATTAACAAACTTGAGTACAAATATTATATAGGATAACAGCTGGTCAACTGTCTAGCATTAGGATTCCATTCGAACTGATTGGTTCGCCATGGACGCAATATCTGCAGGTTCCAATCTCACACGAAACTACCCACCAACATACTAACTCAACAACCAACAAAATACTGATTGGACATTGAATTGTCAACTAGCGAGCATAATTGAATGGAATCTTCGGCTTTAAAGTTCGAAAAATACCCCTTTTAAAACTGAAGAGGACATTCAAATAGTACACTCGGACCCAGCTGTAACTTGAAACGCCACTTCTGATGGAGAGGGGAGCATCTAACATGGACATAAGCTAAAAGGACAACAAACGAGAGAAGGCTTATCTTAAAAACATGACGGGAGGTCTTGTGCCATCCTCTTTGATGATCAATGGGAAGCGATTATGCACAAGCATTGGTTCCACTTTACGAAGCACGAATACAATTGTAGTGGAACGTATAGTCCTCCCGCTTCATCAAACAACTTCATAAGGAATAACAACTTAACGTATCTGCGGAATCGCCTACAGAGACAGGAACGTCTAAGTTCCGCAAATTAAAAGATGGTGCGCCTAGCACTCGACCCAGGAAGGAGACAACGGCAAGCCCTTTATAATAATAAGGGAATTGGGCCATTAACAGCAAAATAAATGGCCCAATTTTATTTTTGCTAAAACATAGCATAGCGTTGTTTAGATGTAGCTTTTCTATCGTCTAGATAATACAACTCTGAAATACTTTGAATTATCCAGAGTCGTTACGTTGTTAAAAAAGTGCCCACGCTAATAAACAGAAGCAAAGTATCGGCATGTTTGTGGCTAGTTGTTGTTTTGTTCCTAACATATACAAACATCTGCATACACATACAAAGAGAATATGTTTATTGTTCACTCAACTCCTGTGAGAAATTATGGCAAATTGTCCATATCCAAGAAGTTTAGTGTGTATGTATGCAAAACACTACAACACAGCTGCTTCAAGAATGCGGTGGCATCACTGATGTTGTTGATGAGCCACTACTGTTGCAAATTGCTACCCGGTTCTTTAAAACAGACAGCATTTAGCTTTGCTGCATAATGAAACTCAACGCTATAAAATGCATGATTTAAACACGTGCACACAAACACACATACTCATACATTTACTAACGAAGTCACAATCAAAGTGCACCTGATACGGACATGCAATTTTTGTGCCTTTTTTTTGGCATCGGACTACTGTTTTCAATGTTGAAACCAGAGGTCAAATCTCTATTTTTCGTAGGAAATGTGAAAAAAAATAAATAAATTACTAAAGATTAGGAAGATTGTTTAAGGGCTTCAAGGCATGGTGAAGTTGAAAACTTTAACGTGCGCATAAATTGCAGAGAAAACTTATGCAGAAAGAAATTAAAATATTTTGAGTAACTGTTTATATTAATTGAAGCAACAAACAAACTTTAGACATTTGTAGAAGAGGACATAAGGTTATGTTAGGTTAGGATGAAAAGAGGGTGAGGATATTAATCCAACCCATGACACTATGGAGATGCACCTAAACCCGAAATCGACTAGTTGTTCGCTCTAAATACTAACAAGTAAAAGTGTGCTAAATTCGGCCGGGCCGAATCTTATATACCCTCCACCATTGATCACATTTGTCGAGTTCTTTCCCGGTATCTCTTTTTAGACAAACAAAGGGTAAAAGACAACAAGAAGTAAAATAGAGGGATCGATTTATATGGGAACTGTATCGGGCTATAGACCGATTCAGACCATAATAAACACGTTTATTGGTGGTCATGAGAGAATGCGTCGTACTTCGTAATTTCAGGCAAATCGGCTAATAGTTGCGACCTCTAGAGGCTCAAGAAGTCAAGATCCCAGATCCGTTTATATAGCTATATTAGATTATTAACCGATTTGAACCTTATTTGATAACAGTTGTTGAAAGTAAGAATAAAATACGTCTTGCAAAATTTCACCAATCGGATAGGAATTGCGCCCTCTAGAAGCTCAAGAAGTCAAGTCCCAGATCTGTTGATATGACAGCTTATATCAGGTTATGGACCGATATGAACACCAGTTGCTGGATATCATAACAAAATACCACGTGCAAAATTTCATTCCAATCGGATAAGAATTGCGCACTCTAGAGACTTCAAGAAGTCAAGACCCAAGATCGGTTTATATGACAGCTATAACAGGTTATGGACCGATTTAAACCATACTTGGCATGTTGTTGGATATCATAAAAAAACAGTGGTGCAAAATTTCATTCAATCGGATAAGATTTGCGCACTCTAGAGACCGAAGAGTCAAAACACAAGATAGGTTTAATATGGCAGCTATATCAAAACATGGACGATATGGCCCATTTACAATACGACCTACACTAATAAGAAGTATTTGTGCAATAATTTCAAGCGGCTAGCTTTACTCCTTCGGAAGTTAGCGTGCTTTCGACAGACAGACGGACGGACGGGACGGACGGACGGACGGGGACGGACATGGCTAGATCGACATAAAATAACGCGACGATCAAAAATATATTACTTTATGGGGTCTCAGACGAATATTTCGAGTTAGTTACCAAACCAGAATGACGAAATTAGAATACCCCCATCTTATGGTGGAGGTTATAACAAACAAACAATCAAACCTACAAACAAACACAAATGATTTTTATACCCACCACCGAAGGATGGGGGTATATTCATTTGTCATTCTGTTTGCTAACACATCGAAATATCCATTTCCGACCCTATAAAGTATATATATTCTTAATCAGCGTAAAAATCTAAGACGATCTAGACATGTCCGCCCGTTCTGTCCGTTTGTCCGTCTGTCTGTTGAAATCACACTACCTACAGTCTTCAAAAATAGAGATATTGAGCTGAAACTTTGCACAGATTCTTTTTTCGTCCATAAGCAGGTTAAGTTCGAAGATGGGCTATATCGGACTATATCTTGATATAGCCCCCATATAGGCCTATCGCCGATTTAGGGTCTTTGACCAATAAAAGCCACATTAATTATCCGATTTTGCAGAATTTTGGGACAGTGAGTTGTGTTAGGCCCTTTAACATTCTTCGTCAATTTGGCTCAGATCGATTCAGATTTGGATATAGCTGCCATATAGACCGATCCTCCGATTAAGGGTCTTAGGCCCATAAAAGCCACAATTATTATCCGATTTTGCTGAAATTTGGACAATGAGTTGTGTTAAGGCCTTCGACATCTTCGTCAATTTGACCAGATCGGTCCAGATTTTGGATTATGACAGCCATATAGACCGATCCTCCAATTAGGGTCTTAGGCCCATAAAAGGCGCATTTATAGTCCGATGTCGCCGAAATTTGGGACAGTGAGTTAAGTTAAGCCCTTTGACATAATTCTGCATTATGACACGGAACGGTCCAGATTTGGATATAGCTGCCATATAGACCGATCTCTCGGTCTTAGTTTTGGGGCCATACAAAGCGCATTTATTGTCCGATGTCGTCGAAATTTGGAACAATGAGTTGTATTAGGCTCTTCGATATTTATCCAAAATTTGGCCCAAATCGGTCCAGATTTGAATATAGCTGCCATATTTACCGATATCTCGATTTAAAGTCTTGCGCCTAAAAAGGCGCATTTATAATCGATTTCACTGAAATTTGACACAGTAACTTATGTTAGGCTTTTTGACATCCGTGTCGTATATGGTTCAGGTTGGTTATTTCTAGATAAAGCTACTAAAAAGTCTAATATTTTGTTATGCTTAATTAAACAATGACATGTCAACAACGACGACTTATTAGTATTTGGTCCAAATCGGAACATATTCCGATATAGTTGCTATGGGGCATAA
>NW_026739158.1:0-33385 GCF_963082655.1 Stomoxys calcitrans | reverse complement strand
TTAAACGATTCTCTCGAAATTTTGTAGGAAAGATTTCTTTACGACTCTCGACATTACTGGTGAATTTCCTGGAAATCGGTTCAGATTTGGATATAGCTCCCATATATATGTTCGTCCGATTTGCAGTAATATTGCAATAAAATGGTTTTTTATTAACCTATTCGCTCCAAATTTGACAGGAGGGATTTTCTCTTGACTCTCAATATTACACGTGAATTTCCCGGAAATCGGTTCAGTTTTAGATATAGCTCTCGTATATATATATCGCCCAATTTTAACTTCTAGATTCACTGCATGCACATTTATTGACCAATCCTGCCAAAATATTGCGCAACACTTTCCTCGACGACTACCACAATATACATAGAGTGTGGTCAAAATCGGTTCAGATTTAGATATATCTCCTATGTATATGTTTGTCCGATTTGCAGTAATAATGCAATGAAATGGTCATTTGTTAACCGATTTTCTCGAAATTCGGCAGGATGCATTTTCTCTAGACTCTCAATATTGCTGGTGAATTTCATAGAAATCGGCCCAGATTTAGATATAGCTGTCATATAGCATATGACCAGATTTTCACCCCAAGAGCCACTGCAAGCCCATTGTTTGACCAATCTTGGCAAAATTTTGCACAACGCTTTCCTCGACGACTGCCACAGTATCTGAAGAGTTTGCTCGAAATCGGTTCAGAAGTAGATGTAGCTCCCATGTATATGTTCGTCAGATTTTGGGTAATTTACCATAATATTGTCATGTGTCAACCGTAGTTTTTACAGTTTGAACATTTTTGCTCGCAGAGGTTCATCAAAATTGGTTCTGAATTGGATATAGCACCCACATTGTACTTACAGGGTATGTGTAGGGTATTATACAGTCGGCACTGCCCGACTTTTGCTCTTCCTTGCTGGTTTTGTGTAAACTTTTAGAAGAATCTATGTTGGTGGGTTCCCAAGTTTCTGCAGGCTTGTGCATCTTATACCCACCACCGAAGGATGGGGGTATATTCATTTTGTCATTCCGTTTGCCTCACATCGAAATATCCATTTCCGACCCTATAAAGTATATATATTCTTGATCAGCGTAAAAATCTAAGACGATCTAGACATGTCCGTCCGTCTGTCCGTCTGTCCATCTGTCCGTCTGTCCGTCTGTCTGTTGAAATCACGCTACAGTCTTTAAAAATTGAGATATTGAGCTGAAATTTTGCACAGATTCTTTTTTTTGTCCATAAGCAGGTTAAGTTCGAAGATGGGCTATATAGGACTATATCTTGATATAGCACCCATATAGACGGATCCGCCGATTTAGGGCCTCAGGCCCATAAAAGCCACATTTGTTATCCGATTTCGCTGAAATTTGGGACAGTGAGTTGTGTTTGGCCCTTCGACATCCTTCGCCAATTTGGCTCAGATCGGTCCAAATTTGGATATAGCTGCCATATAGACCGATCCTCAGATTTAGGGTCTTAGGCCCATAAAAGCCACATTTTATATCCGATTTGGATGAAGTTTGGCACAGTGAGTTGTGTTAGGCCCTTCAACATTCTTCGTAAATTTGGCTCAGATCGGTTCAGATTTGGATATAGCTGCCATATAGACCGATACTCCGATTTATGGTCTTAGGCCCATAAAAGCCACATTTATTATCCGATTTTGCTGAAATTTGGGACAGTGAGTTGCGTTGAGCCCTTCGATATCCTGCTTTAAATTGGTCCAGATCGCTCTAAATTTGGATATAGCTGTCATGTGGACCGATCCTCCGATTTATGGTCTTAGGCCCATAAAAGCCACATTTATTATCCGATTTTGCTGAAATTTGGGACAGTGAGTTGCGTTGAGCCCTTCGACATCCTTCTTTAATTTTGCACAGATCGGTTCAGATTTGGATATAGCTGCCATATAGACCGATCCTCCGATTTATGGTCTTAGGCCCATAAAAGCCACATTTATTATCCGATTTTGCCGAAATTTGGGACAGTGAGTTGCGTTGAGCCCTTCGACATCCTTCTTTAATTTTGCACAGATCGGTTCAGATTTGGATATAGCTGCCATATAGACCGATCCTCCGATTTATGGTCTTAGGCCCATAAAAGCCACATTTATTATCCGATTTTGCTGAAATTTGGGACAGTGATTTGCCTTAGGCCCTTCGACATCTTTCTTCCATTTGGCTCAGATCGGTCCAGATTTGGATATAGCTGCCATATAGACCGATCTCTCGGTTGAACAATGACTTGTACTTATAAGCAATTGGTCTAAATCGGATGATATCTATAGAGCTGCTATGGGGCATAAGTTATGCATTTTTCACTGGATTTTGACGAAATGTGGTTCACATATATACCCGAGATGGTGGGTATCCAAAGTTCGACCCGGCCGAACTTAACGCATTCTTACTTGTTTTTCTATTATTTTTTCTGTTATTGACTGGGCGAATCCTGAACCTAGCATCATTGGCATCATTTCTTTTCCTGGTTATTTTGTTAACATATTTTTATATACCCACATTGAAATGAAATTTTTTTCCTTAATATTTTGATATCGTAACAAGCATTGTAATTTTATTTAATTATTATTTTAAGCAACATTCTCTTCTTATAAAATATATGAGATTTTTTCAAAACAAACATTTTTTCATTTCTACTTACCAATTAATAGAAGTTTCCAAATATGCATTTGAATGTTAAATGCTGTTGAGTCCATTCAAAGATAAAATCAAATCTCATGGATTATTAATTTTTGAGGCTTTTGCTTTCAATGAAATACAAGTCTCTCAGCATAGATTACGGGGGCGAGGGAAGGAAGCAATGGCCACACACACACACTAAAATTTTATTTTTAAGTTTAGTTTTTTCAGATATTTTAATATCTGAACATTATTGGGGTTTCGCCTTTTTGTGTGTGCGTGTGTCTCTTTTAGTATCTCTTGTTCTCTCTCTCTCTCTTTTTTTTGTAATAATTCTGCAATCAATTGCGTATTAAATTCTTGCTACGAATTGTTGCTGTTAAATGGTTTCCTGATGCACAGCGTTTTGCTTGCCTTTGCTTCTGGCAAGCTCTACTGGTTGTGGGCGGAGAAGTCTATGATAACAAGCTTGGCATTCACAGATGGCTATGATGTTGGTAGGTTGATAGGTAGGTGATATTGTGGGGAGGAATGCCTTGCTGTGGTCTAGCCTTTTTCTTAGAGCCGTTGCGTCATGTCACTGGTATTAGAGTGTCTCTTATACTTAATTACACTTAATTTTTTTTTTCCTCTCTCTCTCAACTTGTGCAGTCAGTTGTCCTTTCCTAATTCCTCTACAACATTTCGCCTGTGTGTGAGTGTGAGTGTGTTTTCTTTTTTTGCTCGTATAAGCTTCTCTGTTGGTTTAGCTGTTGGTCCGTTTTTGTCTGTGATTACTTCAATTAAGTGTTGGGTTTATTTCTATCGTTGTTTTCTGTGTTGCCTGAACAACATCTTTTTTTGGTCCTTGCTCTTGAAGTGCTCTTGCATTGGCTTTATGGGCTATCTATCGCCTTGGCCGTTCCTTCGTTGTTATCTTTAACTTGCTTGGAGTTTTTGCGTTCATTTAATTATATGCCGTTGCAGTGCCTCTGTTGAGTGGGATGGGGTGGGGTGGCGAGGGTTAGAAAGTTTCTTGCTTGCAAAGAACTATTGTTTCGTTGAGGATTATATTTAATAGGATTTCTTCGACCATTGATTGTTTCAATTAAGCTGTAAGTAGACAAACAAAACAAGAGAATGGATTTGATTGAATTTGATGTAGTACATTTTTATAGCAATATTTCAGTAAAAGATAATCAATTTTTCCATGGAGTAACAAAGACAATTTATGAGATAATTATCACAAAGAAACATAGGTTCATAGAAAGTCAACCTATGCCACCATGTGATGAAAAATGACCTCTAACTTAAACAAGGATAAAATAATCATCCTATTTTATTGTAACTCCACTACTATATCCATAGTAATATCTACATAGGGGTTGTTCTCGATCAGAGAAATCGGGTAATAAATAATGCTTTTATGGGCTTCAGACCCTTTATCGGCAGATCGGTCCATATGGCAGCTATATCTAAATATAGTCTGACCTGAATTTTATTTGGGTCGGGTGACGGGACGCTTAAGACAACCCAATTTTTCAAACTTCATCGGAATCGTGTCATAAATGCAGTTTTATGAATCGGATGGCGAGAGGCCTACAACTACTCACTGTTTCAAATTTCATCGAAATCGGGTAATAAATAAAGTTTTTATGAGCTTTAGACCCTTCATAGGCAGATCGGTCTATATGGCAGCTATATCTATTCGATCTGAACCATATTTAGGTCCAATTTCGGGAAGCCAAAAGTAACCCACAGTTTCAAATTTCAGCAAAATCGGAAAAATATAGAACATTTATGGGCATTAGACCCTCAATATCTCAATTTTTGAAGACTGCAGAGTGATTACAACAGACGGACGGACAGACCCACGTACATCGTCAAATCGTCTTAGAATTTTGCGACGATCCGATATTTATATTGTAGGGTCGGAATTTGATATTCCGATGTGTTGCAAACGGAATGACTGAATGAATATACCCCCTATCCTGCTGTGTTAGGTATAATAAAGAGTTTATTGGCTTTAGACCCTTTATCGGCAGATCTGTCTATATATCAGCTATATCCAAATATGGTCCGATTTGGCCAGTTGAATAACTTTATTTGCGTGCATTAAAAAAACGTATCTGTGCTAATTTTCAGCCCAATATCTCAATTTTTCAAGGCTGTAGAGTGATTACAACAGACGGACGGATAGACGGAGAGACACACTGACATCGTTGCAAAAACCTATAAAAAATTTTTAATTCTTGAGGGAGATAGAGAAATTTTATAATACCCTCCACCGAGGATGGGGGTATATTCATTTTGTCATTCCATCTACAACACATCGAAATATCCATTTCCGTAAAAATCTAAGACCATATAGCTATGTCCGTCCGTCTGTCTGTTTAATATCACGCTACAGTGTATAAAAATAAAGATATTGAGATGAAACATTGCACAAATTCTTTTTTGTCCATAGGCAGGCTAAGATCGAAAATGGGCTATATCGGAATATATATTGATATAGCCCCCATATAGACCGATCCGCCGATTTAAGGTCTTAGGCCCATAAAAGCCACATTTATTATCCGATTTTGCCAAAAATTTGGGTTGAGTTGTATTAGGGCAGCTGACATCCTTCTTCAATCGGTCTAGATTGGATAAAGCTGCCATATAGACCGATCTCTCGATTAAAAGTTTTGGGCCCCAAAAAAGCGTATTTATTGTCCGATGTTGCCAAAATTTTGAACAATAAGTTGTATTAGGCCCCTTTACATCTTTCTAAAATTTGGCCCGAATCGGTTCAGATTTGAATATAGCTGCCATATACACCGATCTCTCGATTTAAGGTCTTGGGCCCACAAAAGGCGCATTTATTTTGTCCGATTTCGCCGAAGTTTGAGACAGTGAGTTGTGTTAGGTCCTTTGACATCCTTCTTCAATTTGGCCCTGATCGATCCAAATTGGATATAGCTGCCGATGGGAATAAAGAACGAATTTGATATCTATTTTCATTGCAAAGTGCCAATGGCTGCCCCAGCCTCGAAACACCCTCTATACGGTTCATATTTACCGGCCATTGAAATATGAGGCTCAAATTAAAGGGATTTGGAAGTGCAGCACGAATTTGATATCCATATATGAGTCGAAATGCCTGAGGTGCCATCCCTCCCCTAACGAGAACACTATGCCAAGGAAGAACATTACCACCAGCAACCGAGAAGGGGCAAATTCTTACACACCAATGAGTGCTTCCCAATTCAAGCTTAAACTCAATGATAAGGAACCTTTTTATAGTCGAGTCCGAACGGTGTCCCGCAGTGCGACACCTCTTTGGGGAAAATGTTTTAAGTGACCATGCATGGCATTGTACCTCGCAAATGTCGCCAACATTAAGAGGTGATAAATACCGCTTTTTCCGATGTTCTCGTCAGGATTCGAACGCGTTCAGCGTCATAGACTACAATGGCTCGAATTCGATATCCGCATTCAGGGCGAAGTGTTCCCACCCTAAAAAGATATTAGAGAATTAAAGAAGGCGAAGGGGAGCGGGTCCGGTTCAGCTAGTAGCTGCCATATATACCGATCTTTAAGGTTTTGGGACCATAAAATGCGCATTTATTATCCGATTTCAACGAAATTTTGGGACAGCGAGTTGTTTTAAGCCCTTCGACAACCTGCTTCAATTTGGCCCAGATCGGTCCAGATTTGAATATAGCTGCCATATAGACCGATCTCTCGATTAAAGATCTTGAGCCCATAATGGACGCATTTATTGGCCGATTTCGCGGAAAATTGGGACATTGACTTGTGTTAGGCCCTTTGACATCCCTTTAGAATTTGGCTCAGATCTGTTCAGACATGGATACATCTGCCACATAGTCCGATCTCTTAATTTAAAGTCGTGGCCCCATAAGGGGCGCATGTACAATCCGATTTCGCTAAAATTTGGCATAGTAACTTATGTAAGGATTTGCAACATCCGTTTCGTGTATGGTTCAGATCGGCTTATATTTGGATATAGCTACCAAAAAGCCTATATATTGTTCTACAAATTGAACAATGACTTTTATTTATTAGGCCACTCAATATCCGTGCTGGTATAGAAGCATAAATTATGGATTTTTCACCGGATTATGTCGAAATGTGGTTCACATATATACCTGAGTTGGTGGGTATCCAAAGTTTGGCACGACCGAACTTAACGCCTTTTACTTGTTAACAGTATTCATGATATTGGGTACTTAAGATACGGCCCGGTCGAACTTTGTTAGATTACTAATATTTATACCTTATACCCCTACTGTGGTACAAGGTAATATAACATGGTGAATTTTGTTTGTAACACCCAGTGGGAAGAGAAATTGACCCATTGATAAGTATACCGATCGACTCAGAATCACTTTCTGATTCGATTTGGCTATGTCTGTCTGCCTGACCGTCTGTCCGTTTATCCATATTAATATATGTAAATTTCTTCCGATTGTCTTCAAATTTGGCTGAAGCATTTTCATGTGCCTAGAGAAGAAACCCGCGTATAGTGCCTTTTTTCCAATCTCTTAACACCGCGACCGAAAAATGGATTTTATCAACCCTTGCCGTATAATAGGGTGATTCTCCTTGCCACTTGCTTGGTACCGCGTACAGGTTGCAATTTTCTTTTCGATTATAGAGCCGTATGATACGGTGTGCCTTTTTGCCAATCTCTTAACACCGCGACCGAAAAAGGGATTTTATCAACCCTTGTCGTATAATAGGGTATGTCTCCTTGCCACTTGCTTGGCTCCGCGCCCGAAACCCCACTGTTATACATGAAGAGTCCATACTCGCCACCCCGTGGACCCTAACAGAATCAGAATCACTTTCTGATTCGATTTATCTATGTCTGCCTGTCTGTCCGTATGTTCATGTTAAAATTTGTACAAAGTGCAGGTTGCAATTTTTATACCCACCACCAAAGAATGGGGGTATATTCAGTTTGTCATTCCGTTTGCAACACATCGAAATATCCATTTCCGACCCTATAAAGTATATATATTCTTGATCAGCGTAAAAATCTAAGACGATCTAGACATGTCCGTCCGTCTGTCCGTCTGTCAGTATGTCTGTTGAAATCACGCTACAGTCTTTAAAAATAGAGATATTGAGCTGAAATTTTGCACAGAGTTTTTTTTTGTTCATAAGCAGGTTAAGTTCGAAGATGGGCTATATCGGACTATATCTTGATATAGCCCCCATATAGATCGATCCGCCGATTTAGGGTCTTAGGCCCATAAAAGCCACATTTATTATCCGATTTTGTTGAAATTTGGGGCAGTGAGTTGTGTTAGGCCCTTCGATATCCTTCGTCAATTTGGCTCAGATCGGTCTAGATTTGGATATAGCTGCCATATAGACCGATCCTCCGATTTAGGGTCTAAGGCCCATAAAAGCCACATTCATCATCCGATTTTGCTGAAATTTGGGACAGTGAGTTGTCTTAGGCCCTTCGACTTTCTTCGTTAAATTCGCCCAGATCGGTTCAGATTTGGATATAGCTGCCATATAGACCGATCCTCCGATTTAGGGTCCATGCCCATGAAAGCCACATTTATTATCCGATTTTGATGAAATTCGGGACAGTGAATTGTGTAAGTCCCATCGACATCCTTCGTTAAATTCGCCCAGATCGGTTCAGATTTGGATATAGCTGCCATATAGATCGATCCTCCGATTTATGATGTAAGGCCCATAAAAGCCACATTCATTATCCGATTTTGCTGAAATTTGGGACAGTGAGTTGTGTTATGCCCTTTGACATATTTCTTCAATTTGGTCCAGATCGGTTCAGATTTGGATATAGCTGACATATAGACCGATTTCTTGATTTATGGTTTTGGGCCCATAAAATGCTCATTCATTGTCCAATGTCGCCGAAATTTGGAACAAAGAGATAAGTTAAGCCCCTTGACATACTTCTGCAATATCGCACAGATCGGTCCAGATTTGGATATAGCTGCCATATAGACCGATATCTAGGTTTTAAGTTTTGGGGCCATAAAAGACGCATTTATTGTCCGATGTCGCTGAAATTTGAGACAGTGAGTTTGGTTAGGCTCTTCGACGTCCTTCTTCAATTTTGCCCCGATCCGTCCAGATTTGAATATAGCTGCCATATAGGCCGATCTCACGATTTAAGGTTTAGGGCCCATAAAAGAGGCATTTATTGTCCGATTTTGCTGAAATTTGGGACAGTGCTTTGTGTTAGGCTCTTAGTGCTTTGTGTTAGGCTGTTTATGCAACTTGGCCCAAATCGGTCCAGATTTGGATATAGCTGCCATGTACACCGATATCTCGATTTAAAGTCTTGGCCCCATAAAAGGCGCATTTATAATCCGATTTCACTGAAATTTGACACAGTAACTTATGTTGGCTTTTCGACATCCGTGTCGTATATAGTTCAGATCGGTATGAGGTATATGAGTATAAGGTATGAAATTTTCACCGAATTTTGATGAAAGGTGGTTTACATATATACCCGAGGGGGTGGGTATCCAAGTTCGGCCCGGCCGAACTTAACGCCTTTTTACTTGTTATCTGATCGTCTTCGAAATTTTTCAAAAGCATTTTCTTGGGCCTAGAGACGAAGGCCGCGTATAGTGCTGTATGATACGGTGTGCCTTTTTGCCACTCTCTTAAAACCGCGACCGTAACCTACTTTTTATCAACCATCGCTCGCCTCCTCGCGCCGTCAGTACCCGTTCTAGGGTGTGCCTCCTAGCCACCAACCGGCGTATAGTGCCGTATAATAGTATGGCTTCTTGCCACCGCGCCCGAAACCCCACTTTTATCAAAGGTGTATCAATTTTTTGGATGTGGGGAGACCCCAAAGAAACTTGATACAAATTTTGTATCAAATACATAATCAACTTCTAAATACATTTCATTTGACATTCATGTGGTACTGATCCAAATGCATGTCAATTTGGGTCTATTTTGTACACAGCTTCTAATATTTTGAGGTCTTGTAAGCATTTTGTTTGCCTTATGATTCACTGGTGCTATCTATCTCAATGTTGACTTTTGTCTGGCTTATGCCATTGTATTGCAAACAAAAATTAGATCAAGGACTTTTTAAAAATGAAAGATTCCGCAAACTCTTGCCATTCACTTTTCTTTATGTCTCAGCTTAATTATCTGTTTTTTCTCTTTTTTCCAACTTTCCAATGTGTATTTGAATCCCATGCAGAGAAATTTTCTTTTATTTTTTTTTTTTCTTGACCACCATCATTGGACATTATAGCATCATTTCCTTTTTTGTGCTTAAATGGAGAGTAACAGTTCTTTGTGGTCCTAATTGGGGCAATGTTGTTGCGGCCAAGCATAAGCATGTCTGCCCGTTAAGGCAAACATTAGTCTTGGCAGCCATCAAAAATTGCTGATGTTCAACTTGGCAGCCAAGCGATTCCCTGGCTAATTAAAAAGTCAACAATAATTATGCGAATATTCATGCGGACTTTTAATACTAATTTCGAGTATAGCCAGGAGATTTCATCTTCAATTACAGCTCATTGCTTCGTTGCATTTATGGAAATCCTATCGTTGTTATCATTGCAGAGCGATAATTTCAATGAGGCTTTTGAAGGGGTTCAGCGAAGGGTAAGGGTAAATAGGAATTTTATCGAACGCAAATTTATGATTGAGATTGAAAATTGGAAAAACAAGGAGGGATGAATGGGTTTGTAGGATTGGTGGGCGAGTGCAATAGTGGAATATGATATTGGCAGCATTGTTTCTACACCGTGAACAAAGAATCGTGTAAGGAATAAACAAATCGAATCTTATGTATCCTACACCATGGATTGCATTCGTAAAGTTCTTTGCCCGTTATCTTTTATAGGCAAACAAAGGATAATTGATAGGAATCACTATGCTTTTGGAGCTATATCAGGTTATAAGCCAATTAAGATGCTTAGTTTGAATTTTGGGAACCATAGCTGAAGTCTTTTTACATAATTTCAGCTAAACCGGATAGGAATATATGGGGGGCTCAAGAAGTAAAATCGAGAAATCGGCTAATATAGGAGCTATAACAAGTTAAGAAGCGATTCAGACCATATTTGACACATATATTGGGTTGCCCAAAAAGTAATTGCGGATTTTTTTAAAGAAAGTAAATGCATTTTCAATAAAACTTAGAATGAACTTTAATCAAATATACTTTTTTTACACTTTTTTTCTAAAGCAAGCAAAGAGTAACAGCTGATAACTGACAGAAAAAAGAATGCAATTACAGAGTCACAAGCTGTGAAAAAATTTGTCAACGCCGACTATATGAAAAATCCGCAATTACTTTTTGGGCAACCCAATATTAAAGGTCAGATGAGAAGTTGTTGTGCCAAGTTTCAGCCAAATCAGACCTCTATGGGCCTTAGGGGTTTATATGGGAGCTATATCAGGTTTTGGACCAATTCGAACCATACTCGCCACAGTTGTTAGAAGTCGAAACAAAACACCTAATTCAAAATTTGAGCCAAAACGGTTAGGAGTTGCGCCCTCTAGGGGCTTAAAAAGTCAAAATTCGAGATCGGTTTCGATGGCCATTTTCAAGGCCAGCCGACCTACACTAATGCGTAGAAAGTATTTTTGCAAAATATCAAGCCCCTAATTTTACTCCTTCGAAAGTTAGCGGGCTTTCGACAGACACTCAGCCAAACAAAGGGACAGACGGACGGATGTGCCTTGTTCGACTAAAAATGTTATGGTAATCAAGAATATATATACTTTTTGGGTCTAAGACCAATATTCCCATGTGATAAATATGAAATGACGAAAATAGTATACCCTTTATTATGGTGTAGGGTACAAAAAAACAATGATTGGTGCATATTTTTGGAAAATCTTTTTAATGAAAAAGTAAAAAAGCGTGGGTACCCACCACCTCCATACCATAATCCGATAAAAAATCTATAATTTATGCCACCATAGCAGGTATATCGCCACCATAGCAGCTATGGTGCGATTTGGACCAAATTCGTCAAGGACCTTGTGAGTACAAGTCATTGTTCAATTTTGTAGAAAACAAGTAAAAAGGTGTTAAGTTGGGCCGGGCCGAACTTTGGATACCCACTACCTCGGGTATATATGTAAACCACCTTTGGTCAAAATCCGGTAAAAAATTTATACCTTATGCCCCACAGCAGCTAAAAATAAACTGATCTGAACCACATACGACAAGGATGTCGAAAAGCCCAACATAAGTCACTGTGTCAAGCAACAGTGAAATCGGATTATAAAGGCGCCTTTTATGTGGCCATGACTTTAAATCGAGACATCGGTCTATATGGCGGCTATATCCAAATTTGGACAGCTTTGGGCCAGCAGAAACATTTCGAAGAGCCTAACACAACTCACTGTCCCAAATTTTGGCAAAATCGGACAATAAATAAATCGAGAGATCGGTCTATATGGTAGCTATATCCAAATCTGGACCGATCTAAGCTAAATTGAAGAAGGATGTCGAAGGGCCTAACACAACTCACTGTCCCAAATTTTTACGATATCGGAAAATAAATGCTTCTTTTATGGGCCCAAAACCTTACATCGAGAGATCGGTCTATATGGCAGCTATATCCAAATCTGGACCGATCTGAGTCAATTTGGAGAAGGTTGTCGAAGGGCCTAATGCAACTCGCTGTCCCAATTTTGAGCAAAATCGGATAATAAATGTGGCTTTTATGGGCCTAAGACTCTAAATCATAGGATCGGTCTATATGACAGCTTTAACCAAATCTGGACCGATCCGGGCCAAATTGAAGAAGAATGTTGAAGGGTCCAACACAACTCACTGTACTAAATTTTGGCAAAATCGGATAATAAATGCGACCTTTATAGGCGTAAGGCCTTAAATCGAGAAATCGGTCTATATGGCAGCTATAACCAAATCTAAGCCGATCTGGGCCAAATTGGAGAAGGATTTCGAAGGGCTTAACACAACTCACTGTACCAAATTTCAGCAAAATCGGATAATAAATGTGGCTTTTAGGGGCCTTAGACCCTTAATCGGACGATCGGTCTATATAGCAGCTATATTCAAATCTGGACCGATCTGAGCCAAATTGACGAAGGATGTCAAATGGCCTAACACAACTCACTGCCCCAAATTTCAACAAAGTCGGATAATAAATGTGGCTTTTATGGGCCTAAGACCCTAAATCGGAGGATCGGTCTATATGGCAGCTATATCCAAATCTGTACCGATCTGGTCCAAATTAACGAAGGAAGTTGAAGGGCCTAACACAAATCCCTGTCCCGAATTTCAGCAAAATCCGATAATAAGTGTGGCTTTTATGGGCCTAAGACCCTAAATCGGAGGATCGGTCTATATGGCAGCTATATCGAAATCTGAACCGATCTGGTCCAAATTAAGGAAGGAAGTTGAAGGGCCTAACACAAATCCCTGTCCCGAATTTCAGCAAAATCCGATAATAAATGTGGCTTTTATGGGCCTAAGACCCTAAATCGGCGGATCGGTCTATATGGGGGCTATGTCAAGATATAGTCCGATGTAGCCCATCTTCGAACTTAACTTGCTTGTGGTCAAAAAAAGAATTTATGCAAAATTTCAGCTCAATATCTCTATTTTTAAAGACTGTAGCGTGATTTCAACAGACAGACGGACGGACATATCTAGATCGTCTTAGATTTTTACGCTGATCAAGAATATATATACTTTATAGGGTCGGAAATGGATATTTCGATGTGTTGCAAACGGTATGACAAAATGAATATACCCCCATCCTTCGGTGGTGGGTATAAAAACGTGGATACCCACCACCTCGCGGACATATGTAAATCACCTTTCGTCATAATCCGGTAAAAAATCTATAATTTATGCCACCATAGCAGCTATATCGAAATATGGTCCGATTTGGACCAAATTCGTCAAGGACCTTGTAACTACAAGTCATTTTTCAGTTTTGTAGAAAACAAGTAAAAAGGCGTTAAGTTCGGCCGGGCTGAACTTTGGATACCCACCACTACGGATATATATGTAAGCCACCTTTGGTCAAATTCCGATGAAAAATGTATACCTTATGCCCCATAGCAGCTAAAAATAAACTGATCTGAACCATATACGACAAGGATGTCGAAAAGCCTAACATAAGTCACTGTGTCAAGCAACAGTGAAATCTGATTATAAATGCGCCTTTTATGGGGCACAAAACCTTAAATCGAGATATCGGTCTATATGGCGGCTATATCCAAATCTGGACAGCTTTGGGCCAACAGAAAAATGTTGAAGAGCCTAACACAACTCACTGTCCGAAATTTTGGCGATATCGGAAAATAAGTGCTTCTTTTATGGGCCCAAAACCTTTCATCGAGAGATCGGTCTATATGGCAGCTATATCCAAATCTGGATCGATCTAAGCCAAATTGAAGAAGAATGTCGAAGGGTTCAACAAAACCCACTATTCCAAATTTTGGCTACATCGGACAATAAATGCGACTTTTATGACCCCAGAACCCTAAATCGAGATATCGGTCTATATGGCAGCTATATCCAAATCTGGACCGATCTAAGCCAAATTTGAAGAAGAATGTCGAAGGGTCCAACACAACTCACTAAATCGAGAAATCGGTCTATATGGCAGCTATATACAAATCTAAGCCGATCTGCGCCAATTTGTAGAAGAATGTTGTAGGTCCTACCACAACTCACTGTTCCAAATTTCGGTGACATTGGATAACAAATGAGCCTTTTATGGGCCCAAAACCTTAAATCGAGAGATCGGTCTATATGGCGGCTATATCAAAATCTGCACCAATATCGGCCAAATTAAAAAAAAAAATATATCGAAGGGCCTAAAAAAACTCACTGACCCGAGTTTCAGCAAAATCGGATAATAAATGTGGCTTTTATGGGCATAAGACTTTAAATCGAGTGATCGGCCTATATGGCAGCTATATTCAAATCTAAGCCGATGCGGGCCAAATTGAAGAAGGATGTCGAAGGGCTTAACACAACTCACTGTCCCAAATTTCTTCAAAACCGTATAATAAATGCGCCTTTTATGGGCGCATGACCTTTAATCAAGAGATCAGTCTTTATGGCAGCTATATCCTAAGCCGATCAGGCCTAACACAACTCACAGCCCCAAATTTCTTTAAAGCCGGATAACAAATATGGTTTTTATGGCCCTAAGACCCTTAATCGACGAATCGGTCTATACGGCACTTATATCCAAATCTGGACCGATCTGGGCCAAATTGAGAAAGGATGTTACAGTGCCTAGCACAACTCACTCTCCCAAATTTCAGCAAAATCGAATAATACATGTGGCTTTTAAGGTCCTTAAACCCTAAATCGGAGGATCGGTCTATATGGAGGCTATATAAAGATACAGTCCGATATAGGCCATTTTCGAACTTAGTCTGCTAATGGTCAAAAAAATAATCTGTGAAAATGTTCAGCTCAATATCTCTATTTTTATACCCTCCAACGTAGGATGGGGGTATACTCATTTCGTCATTCTGTTTGTAACTACTCGAAATATTCGTCTGAGACCCCCTTGAGTATATATATTCTTGATTGTCGTGACATTTTGTGTCGATCTAGCCATGTCCGTCCGTCTGTCCGTCCGTCTATACGTCCGTCCGTCCGTCTATAAGTCCGTCCGTCCGTCTATACGTCCGTCCGTCCGTCTATACGTCCGTCCGTCCGTCCGTCTATACGTCCGTCCGTCCGTCTATACGTCCGTCCGTCCGTCTGTCGAAAGCACGCTAACTTCCGAAGGAGTAAGGCTAGCCGCTTGAAATTTTGCACAAATATTTCTTGTTAGTGTAGGTCAGTTGGTATTGTAAATGGGCCATATCGGTCCATGTTTTGATATAGCTGCCATATAAACCGATCTTGGGTCTTGACTTCTTGAGCCTCTAGAGTGCGCAATTCTTATCCGATTCGAATGAAATTTTGTACGGCGTGTTTTTTTATGATATCCAACAACTGTGCCAAGTATGGTTCAAATCGGTCCATAACCTGATATAGCTGCCATATAAACCGATCTTGGGTCTTGACTTTTTAAGCCTTCCGAGGTCGCAATTCTTATCCGATTGCAATGAAATTTTGCACAACGTGTTTTGATATGATATCCAACAAATGTGCAAAGTATGGTTCAAATCGGTTCATAACAGGAAATAGCTGCCATATAAACCGAATTCTTATCCGATTTGAAATAATTTTGGCACGACGTGTTTTGTTATGATATCCAACAACTGTGCCAAGTATTGTTCAAATCGGTCCATAACGTGATATAGCTGCCATATAAACCGATTTTGGGTCTTGACTTCTTGAGCCTCTAGGGGGCGCAATTCTTATCCGATTGGAATGAAATTCGGCGCGACTTGTTTTTCTATGACTTCTAACAACTGTGCTAAATTAGGTTCAAACCGGTCAATAACCTGATATAGCTGCCATATAAACCGATCTTGTGTCTGACTTCTTGAGTCTCTAGAGGGGGCAATTATTATCCGATTGCAATGAAATTTTGTACGACGGATCCTCTCATGACGTATTTATTAATGTCTGTAGCCTGATACAGTTCTCATATAAATCGATCTCTCTATTTACTTCTCGAGCCCCCAAAGGGCGTAATTCTTATTCGAATTGGCTGACATTTTACACAGGTCTCCAACATAAATATAATTTAATTGTGGTCCGAATGGGACCATATCTTGATATAGCTCTAGTAGCAGAGCAAATTTTTTCTTTTATCCTTATTTTGCCTTAGAGGAGATGCCGGAAAAAGAACTCGACAAATGCGTTTTCACAGCTTGTGACTCTGTAATTGCATTCTTTCTTCTGTCAGTTATCAGCTGTTACTTTTAGCTTGCTTTAGAAAAAAAGTGTAAAAAAAGTATATTTGATTAAAGTTCATTCCAAGTTTTATTAAAAATGCATTTACTTTCTTTTAAAAAATCCGCAATTACTTTTTGGGCAACCCAATACTTTATAGGGTCGGAAATTGATATTTCGATGTGTTGCAAACGGAATGACCAAATGAATATACCCCCATCCTTCGGTGGCGGGTATAGTAATACAAAGAACTTTACAAATACGGTCCATGGTAGAGGGTTTGTAAGATTCGTCCCGGCCGATTTGGTGTAGTTTTGCCGTATTGTGAGTTTCAGTCCATAATTGTTATGGTATGGTCGTAGTATGCCATAACAGCGCTGCACGCACCTCTCCAGACTATATTGTGATATGATACTATGCCGTGCCATCCCTACTGTAACTGGGACTAAGCCCAAACCTGTCACGGGATAAGTCCTCTGGTGGTAGTGACCGGTCCCAGGTAATGATAGAGGACTATCTATAGTAGTCCCACACAGGAACCGCAACCCCGCGACCGCTCTCGCATTACTTCGGGGTGGGGTTTATTGACTGTTTTCCACAATTCCCATTTCTTTCAACTATACGCTTTTACTTGTTTCAATGAAAAAGGTTGTCTCCTCATGAAATTCATATGCAATGAAGATATTGGTTTCACTTATTCAATGGGGATCATAAAAACTCCATCTTTACCTTTATCCAACCTTAATGTTGTTTTAAATGGTTAAAACAAATGATATGGAATATTGCATTGAATTTCAACTGTTGCCGTTTTTGATACACAAAACCAACATAATATACCTCAAGCAAAATTCGAAGTAAACATTAATTACATGTTGGACTTTTCCTTCAAAGAACAATAAGCCACAAAAAACAGCAAATGAAACTCCATTACAAAAATATGAAAAAACATTTTCATTTCATATTGCTCAAAAATTGTGGCAAAAACAATAAATTCTAAAAAAATCGCTAAAAATAATAAGAACGAAACAAAACAAATGTCCTGCAACCTTCCCTACCATCCCTGTGACAATCCTTCCTGATTCATTGTCTGCTCTGTTTTGTTTTCAGCATTTCACAAAATATTTGACTTGTGGATTTCTGGTACGTTCTGTTTGTCAAGAACAAAGAATACAATTTTCAATATTTTTCCACTCTACTAAATATGTTCAATGTGAGAATGAGAATGATGAATGACTTGCTTAAAATGCGCTGCGTATATTAATAATCGAAATAGGGGAAAGCGCGTTAAGTTCAGCCATGCCGAATCTTTTATACCCTCCACTAAGGAACGCATGCGACAAGTTCTTTAAATGCAAAATGCAAATTTTGCCCATGAATATTCCACTAAGGGACAGGGGCCAACTTTTCACATATCAATGAGTGCAGTCTGATTGAAGCTTAAGCTCAATGATAATTGGCCTCCTTTTTATAGCCGAGTCCGAACGGCATGCCACTGTGCGACACCTCTGTGGAGAGAAGTTTTTACATGGCATAGTACATCACAAATGTTGCCAGCATTAGGAGGGGAAAACCAACGCTGAATATTTTTCTGATGGTCTCGCCAGAATTCGAACCCAGGCGTTCTGCGTCGTAGGCGGACATGCTAACCTCTGCGCTACGGTGTCCTCCTACAGTGGTTCTTTAAATGAGTTTTTCAAATTATGAGAGCTATATCAAGCTATAGACAGATAAAAGCCGTACTTGTCATATGGCTGTAAGAAGTCATAAAAAGACCACCTCCTAAATTGCAGGCAAATCGGGTAACAAATAAGCCCTCCAGAGGCTCAGGAAGTCAAACTGGCGGCTATATCAGGTAAAAGACTGATCTAGACCATACTTGGCTCAGTTATTGAAAGTCAAAAGAAAACCCTACGTGCAAAATTTCAGGCAAATCGGATAAGAATTGCGGCCTCTAGAAGCTCAAGAAGTATATGACAGCTATTGCAGGTTATAAATTGAGTGTGCCAAGTGGCACAGTTATTGAAAGACATACCAAAGCACCACACGCAAAATTTCAACCAAATCGAGTGGTAATTGCGCTCAAGAAACAAATCTGATGATCGATTTATATGGCAGCTATATCAAGTTATAGAGCGACACGCCGAACCGGGCCCCCTCCGCTGCGCCTTCTTTAACTCTCTAATATCCTTTTTGGGGTGGGGACACTTCGCCCTGAATGCGGATATCAAATTCGTGCCATTATAGCCTATAACGCTGAACACGTTCAAAACCTGGCGAGAATATCTCCTCTTAATGTTGGCGACATTTGCAAGGTACAATGCCATGCATGGTCATTAAAAAAAATTTTCCCCAAAGAGGTCTCGCACTGGGGGACGCCGTTCGGACTCGGCTATGAAGAAAAATCCCTTACCATTGAGTTTAAACATGAATCGGAAAGCACTCATTGATGTGTGACAATTTGCCCCCTCCTCGATTCCTGGTGGTAATGTTCTCATTAGGGGAGGGATGGCACCTCAGACATTTCAACTCAAATATGGATATCAAATTCGTGCTGCACTTTCAAATTCCTTTAATTTGAGCCCCATATTGCCATGGCCGGTAAATATGAACCATTTGGAGGGTGTTTTGTTTGCTGTCACCGGCACTTTGCACTGAAAATATTGGGTTGCCCAAAAAGTAATTGCGGATTTTTCATATAGTCGGCATTGACAAATTTTTTCACAGCTTATGACTCTGTAATTGCATTCTTTCTTCTGTCAGTTATCAGCTGTTACTTTTTGCTTGCTTTAGAAAAAAAGTGTAAAAAAGTATATTTGATTAAAGTTCATTCTAAGTTTTATTAAAAATGCATTTACTTTCTTTTAAAAAATCCGCAATTACTTTTTGGGCAACCCATAGATATCAAATTCCTTCTTTATTCCCTACGGAAATGATGTTCAGTTTAGAGGGTGCTTTAGGTCGTACCCCAAATCACTTTGCTCCAACAGTGGATACCAAATTCGTTTTCTACTCTCAAATACATTTCATTTGAGGCCCCTATTGTCATAATGGGTCAAATAACCCATTTGACGTATCTTTAGGAAAAAAACCGCCTTCTAGACTTGAACGCAAATTTTAATATCATATTCGTAATCTACTCCCAAATACCTTTCATTTGAGTCCAATACAACCATGGTCGGCTAATATGCCCATTTGGGGTTACTTTGGGGGTGGACGACCTCCTATTACTTGGACGCAAATTTTTATATCATATTCGTAATCTACTCCCTAATACCCTTCATTTGAGTCCCATGTAGCCATGGTCGGATAATATGCCCATTTGGGGTATTTGGGGGTGGGCGACCTCCCATTGCTTGGACGCAAATTTGTATATCATATTCGTAATCTACTCCTTAATACCCTTCATTTGAGTGCCATATAGTCATGATCGGCTAATATGCCCATTTGGGGTATTTGGGGGTGGCCGCCCTCCCATTACTTGGACCTAATGTTTTATGCCACATTTGTAATCTACCACTTATTACTTTTCATTTGAGTCCCATATTGACATGAACTTCGAATATATGTGTTTAGAGGAGTTAGAGGAGTACTTGGACCCAAATTTTAATACCATATTCGTTTTCTAGTCTCCAATACCTTTCATTTGATACCCTTATTGTGCCCATCGAACTATTTTCTGGTATGGGTGGCGTTTTTGGGGAGAGGGTCCACCTCCACCCGATATCTAAAAATTATATAGCCCATGTTGCTTTCCAGACAAACGTTCTATGAAGATTTTAAGAAAATCGGTTCAGACAAGTATCATATAGTCAAAATGGGTCTAATGGCGTTTTGGAGGGTTGGCGTGAACCCCTATACTTTGATCGAATTTTGTATGCCAGATTCGAAATCTACTCCCGAATACCTTTCATTTGAGGCCCATATTTAAAAGAACGTGCAATATGTCTGTATGGGGGAGTTTTGGGGTTGGGGCGGTCCGATGGGCGCTTAGACCCAAATTTTAATGCCATATTCGTATTCTACTCTTCAATACCGTTCATTTGATACCTTTATTGTCCTGATCGGGGCACTTTTGATTTTGGGTTGTGTTTTTGGCATAAGGGGGAGGGTCCGTCCCCCTTCCGATACCGGAAAACTATATAACCTATGTTTCCTTCAAGACCAACCTACACAATATACGAATATTTCGAGAAAATCGGTTCTGCCGTTTTTCAGTCTGGACGGAACAAACAAACCGAGTCCCATATATCCGTGATTGGCTAGTGTGCCCATTTTGGGCGTTTTTGTGGGAGTGGTGTGACCCCCTATACTTCGACAAAAATTTGTATGCCAGATTCATTATCTATTCCCTCATACTTCCCATTTGACACCCAAATTGTCCTTATCGGAACCCCCTTTCGTTATCAATAAATTATAAACCTTACTCCTACTTCCTGACCATATTCGTAATCTACTCCCGAATACCTTTCATTTGAGTCCCATATTGTCATGATCGTGAAATAAACCTATTTTAAGGGGTTTTGGGGCTGGGCGAACTCCCCAGGTACTTGGACCCAACTTTTATTATGAAATTCGTACTCTACTCTAGAATACCTTTCATTTGAGTCTCATGTTGTGCCGATCGGTCCATTTTTATTTTTGGGTAGTACTTTTAGGGTAAGGGGGAGGGTCCGTTCCCCCTCCCGATATCAAAAAATTATATAGCCTATGTTTGCAACAAACAAACATACAAACAAACACAAATCGATTTTTATATATAAGATTACAACCATATTTTAGAAAGCTCAAGAAGTCAAATCGGGAGATCGGCATATATGGCAGCTATATGAAAGCATGAACCGATTTGGCCTATTTACAATCCCAACCGACCTACACTACTATGAAGTATTTGTGCAAAATTTCAAGCGCCTAGAACTACCTCTTTGAAAATTAGCTTGCTTTTGACAGATATACAAAGGGACGGACGGACCCTTAAAATGTTATGTCGATCAATAACATGTATTGTATGGATGAATCGACCCGCCCTAATATATATACTTTATACGGTCTTTGAGGATTATTTTGAAGAGTTACAAACGGAATGACGAATTAAGTATACCCTCATCCTTGGGAGGAGGGTATACTAACAAAACAACAAAAAATACGGAAAACAAAACGACGACGCAGACTACTCTTTGCGTTGTTGACAATAACTCTAAAGAAATACCCACTAAGTTTGTTCTTCGCCGAAAACAATAATATCGCCGAAACGAAGAATGACATGATTTCTAAAATGAAAATGGGTTAGAGGAAGAGCTTATGGAGGGTGGGGAAAGAAAATTAAAGGAATTGCTACCAAAAAGAGAACATGAAAATTGAAATTTCTTCAGAGAAAAATCATTAATGAAATATTCGTTAAAGTAAACTTTCATGGAAATGAATATCAAGACAAAAATTCAATAAAATATTCTCTAAAAGCAATACTTTAATTAAAATTTTTTCTAAAATTGAGGATTAAGGCTAGAAGATTTTCCCGCGGCAAAAAAATGATAGCAGCACCAGATTTCAATACAAAACCAGTAAGGGAAGGCAAAAGTCTTGCAGAGCCGACTATATAATAAGCCTTGTGTACGTAGTACTTTTTATATGCTTCTTTATAGGCTACTACAGCCTTAAAAACCATATTGAATAAAATATATATATGGGAGCTACATCTTAATCCAGACATGAAATATTGTATGAAATTTTGCACTCGCATTGATACTTTACATAAAACAACTCACGCTAAATTATGTAGAAATCGGGCCAAAATTGTGCCTACGTCAGCTGTAAAAGTCCATATCAGATGAATGATATATATGGGAGGTATATCTAAATCTGAACCGATTTTTATAAAATTTTGTACACATATGAAGACGTCAAAAATAGCACCCCATTCTTTACCCAAATTTGGTAAAGATCGGATGGCTGCCATACCCATAAAATTCCATATCGGATGAGAGTTTTATATGAGAGCTATTTCCAAATCTGAACCGAAATTTTGCACACATATGAAGACGGCTTGTGGCTTTTACAGCCTTAAAAGGCCATATCGGATGAAAGATATATATGGGAGCTATATCTAGATCTGAACCGGTTTCGTTCAAAACCTATAGCGTTCGTCCTTCGCCCAAAAAAAGAGGCTTGTGCAAAATTACAATTACATTACAAATGTGACGTGTAACTTGATCAATAGCTAAATCGAATCAGGGAGTGATTTTAAGCCGATCAGTATACTTGTCAATGGGTCTAGCTCTTCTCCTTACAAGCCTTGCAAAAAAATGCCCAAATTAGAATACCCTGTATCACAGTGGTGGTGTAGGGTATAAAAATATTCACCCGATCAAGACACGAGGAACCAAACGGATCACGTTTTGATAGATGGAAGGTATTCATCCAGCGTGTTAGTTGCGCGATCGATCCATGAAACGAATATAGATTCGGATCTTTACCCGGTTACAGCAAAGGTTCGCAACGTTTGAGCATGGCGAGGAAAGTACGATTTGACACTGCATGGAAGCTAGACATTCCAGGAACTCACACCCGTTTGTAAATGATTGGCCAGCGGACCACACAATGCATTATAGAGAGAATTCTTATTTTGCCCGAAACCGTTCGTATGTGGAATCGACTTCCGGATTTAAGACAAATGTCAATAAGCACTATATCCTTTTCCCTCCCTCCAATTCCTAATTTCCTCTCGCCAACGCAATGCACTGCATTCATAGGGGACATCCCCTGCGTGTTGGCTGACGCAAACACAACAAATGGCAACGGCATACTCCACTCGTCTGACCCAAATGCTTGATGAAAGAACTCCTTGTTCCGATGATATAATGGCGCAGTGGCAAACTATTGCCCACTCCATGGAAAATGCCGTGAAATCCGTACTTGGGTATCGGAAGCCTCCCCCAAGAAACCCATGGTACGACCAAGAGTGTCGAGACGCTACTGAAGCCAAGAATGCCGCATACAGAGCAACCCTGCAATCAGTGGCAAAGCGCCAGATGATGGAGAGTTATGGTGAGAAGAGGATAGAGGAGAAATGTCTATTCCGCAGAGAGAAAAAGGAAATGGAAAGACGTGAATGTGAGCGAATTGAGATGTACAGGAGTCAAAATGGAGTCCGGAAATTCTACCAAAGTATTAAACATCAAACCGATGGAAATCTGGTAACTGACACAGATAGCATACTGAGGATACAGAAGGTACTTTTTACCCAACTGCTAGTGTCCGACAATGTCTGAGAAGAGGAAACCGCAAAACCAATCGCTGATGATGATATGAAATCTTTACCTTCTACTCAGAATGAAGTCCAAGTGGCAGTGGCCCGATAGCGGAACAACAAGGCAGTAGGACCCGACGGGTTACCCGCTAAACTATTTAAGACCGAAGGCGACAAGTTGATAAGCCGGATGCATTTGCTTGTCTGCGCAATCTGGCTAGAAGAACGCATACCCGATGATTGGAACCTCAGCATACTATGTCCCTTACACAAGAAAGGAGACAAGACGGAATGTGCCAACTACAGAGGAATAAGTCTCCTTCGCATCGCATACAAGATACTCTCGAACGTACTGTATGAAATATTAAAAACTTAAGTCAATGAGATTATTGGGCCCTTTCAATGCGGCTTTAGACATGGTAAATTCACCCTGAACCAGATATTCGCACTGCGCCAAATCCTGGAAAAGGACAAATCAACACCTACCATCTCTTGGTTGACCACAAAGCCTTTACGTTCAAAGGTATTTCACGCCATGTCTGAGTTTGGTATCCCTGCAAAACTAATAAGACTCTGCAGGATGACACTTGCTGATACGCGTAAGAATAGGAAAGAAACTCTCCAAACCATTGAATACCAAACGAGGTTTCAGATAAGGAGACAGCCTATCGTGTGATCTCTTTTATATCCTGCTGGAGAAGATTATATGAGATGCAGATGTGAATATATATCACACATTACTCGCTACAAGACAACAAACTACTCGCCTATACCGATGACATCGATATCATAGGTCGGTCACCGGAAGTAGTAACTGCAGCCTTAGAAAATGGGTCTGGCAGTAAATGGAGATAAGACGAAATGGATGGCTTCAACTCCCAAAAAGCCTTGCACAACCGAGCAGATAAAGAAAATGAAGAAAGTTGGGAACCCAAACTTTGAGACAGTCAGTAACTTTATCTACCTCGGCACCGCCGTAACCAAAAAAAAGAATTGATGAAGAAGTTCCAGCGAAGAAATCTTTTAAAGTCAAGCACGGTGGTACACGCAAACCGGAACGACCAAAAGCCCAATGGAAAGTTAAAGTGGTGGGAAACGCCTCGAAACTTGTCAGAGAGTGTGTCAGAGATTATAAAATAAGCGCAGAAAATTGAGGCGCTTGGAACGCTATTCTACTTTCGGCTAATGGAACAACTAAAGGAGAGTTAACCCAAAATTTTAAAGCAGTTTTCTCTAAAGGCAAACTTTCAATGAACATTTCTCTACAGGCAGAATTTTAACGAAATTTTCTCTGAACACAAAATTTTAATGAATTTTTCTTAATGACAAGGAGGTCTGCCGCTTTGATGTCGCTGGATAGACCGGACGTCTGAGTCATTGTGTCCGTCATGACAAGTCACTGTCTGATCGGAAAACATGCTGACAGACTGAAGGTTGCCAATAACGATTTCTGCCGAAGCTGTGAGGATATCGAGGACGAAGAGACTATAGAACGTCTGTTGTGTATGGGTGCCGCACTGGCAGTCAGAAGGAGTTCCACTTAAGGTTTTCATTTCTTTGAGAGCTTGTCTGATTTAGCGAATACGATTTTTCGGAAGTTGTTGGGCTTTTTAAAGCGATCTGTATGTTGCAACGGTAGGAATAAAAAGGCATCATTCTCCTGTTTCTGTGATATAACAATGGACGAAATCGTCTAAGTGAGTATAATGGCAGACTGCTTAAACATAATCTGACCTATATCTGGGATTTATATCTCAATATGGAATTTCAACTTGAAAACACTCACATATTTGCTTTCGTGAGTTGTATTATGGATATCTTTGCCGAATATGGTAGATATTCTTTGACAGCGTTTCTTTCTTTCTTGGTTTTGAAATGATAGCTCCAACTTAAAAAATTTTTGATTTAAGAAAGATATGATAATTCTTTAAAATCCTCTTATATCTTACCTATCTTAACCGCACATTCTATTCAATCGAAAACACAAATCCATCACTTACTCTGACATGGCTGACCTTTTTCATTGTTGTCATTTTTAAAACTTATTTGGTTTAAAAGATTCTATTGTCCTGTAAGCAATATCACCATCCCCATCATCATCATCGTCGTTATTTCCACAAACTACTACGACAATAGAATAGACCTTAAGCACCATAAGCAGCAAACCACATCAAAACCATATCTTCTGTAAGTTTGTGGCATAACACAAAATTAAATCTCCGTTCTACCGCAATCCAAGAGCTCGCAGGCACATAAATCAATGCGATGCGATTGCGATGTCACATCAAAATCACGGTTAACCACAGCATTTAAACCAAATCATTTCATTAGGGGAGCGATTCGTTGCCAAAAAGACCACCTCACATGAATGACATGAAGGCCGCATTATGCCGTTGCCATGTAATTTAAGTGACGCATTTCAACGAAATCAAACTCTTGATGTTGATGCTATCTCCACTCCACAAAAACCACATGACCGAACTTGGATTTGGTTGAGGGGTTCGAAAACAAAAAAAAAAAAATCCAAAGCGAGAATAAATAATTTAAAATTAATGACTTTGTTGCCTCAAAAAGTTGTCATTTTCTCTAACGAAACTTATCACACGGCATCGATAAGGGATGAGATGAGGTTGAGAAAAGAGTGATGTGTTCAGATGTTTACACACGGAGCCAAACATAGGCAGAATATTACAGGGGAAGGTTCGTAATGTGCAGCATTGCCCCTCAATAGAATCCTGGGGACCACATTTCAATTTTACCTATCAGGATCTACAGATGTCCTTCAATGACGATAAATATCTGGATGCGATTGCTGGCGAAAAATATTGAAAATTCGTTGATTCTTCCCTCACAATGCTGGTGCCATTGGTGAGGCCTCTAGCCATACATTATTCAGAGCTTCTTCATTGAATAAGACAACACTCATTACAATAACGAAAAATGTTCCCCTTATTTTCCTTATAGCATATTCATGGGCTAAATAACCGCAATTATTAAATGACCTCCTTAGTGAACTTTACCTTAACCATTAAGCCTTTACAATAATTTTAGCTCTCAATACATGTCAGTTATATACAAAAACTTCACTATATCCACATTCTGGCAACCCCATTTGGTAGTCTATTAAAATCAGTTACCAAAATCTACTGTAGAATTATCTGGCAAAAAAAAAATCGTAAGGCTCATTAAATCCACAAGCCTGAAATTCCATGCATAATAATACAAAAATTTTAAAAGGAAGCAACATAGAGTACTGACAGCTGTCGTATTTACCAAAGGTCGTTTCGAAACCACAAAATAGAAATTTTTAGAAAACCCATGACACCTTGCTGCACGTCCGAACGCCAATGACGTATATATTAGATTGACCAGTGTATATTTGATCTGTTATTATGTCATCAGTTAACACGAATTTTTCGATGTGAGGAATTGCGGTTGATAGCGTATAAAATTCCGCTTTAAAATTTGATGATGAACCCTAGCTATGCAGAAAGTATGGGAAGATACATGCAGAATATGATATATAAAGCAAAACTAATTCAAAATACCAAAAAATATAATGTAATGTAAAACAGAATAATAAACTAAATTAAATTAAATTGAATTAAATTAAATTAAATTTAATTAAATTAAATTAAATTTAATTAAATTAAATTAAATTAAATTAAATTAAATTAAATTAAATTAAATTAAATTAAATTAAATTAAATTAAATTAAATTAAATTAAATTAAATTAAATTAAATTAAATTAAATTAAATTAAATTAAATTAAATTAAATTAAATTAAATTAAATTAAATTAAATTAAATTAAATTAAATTAAATTAAATTAAATTAAATTAAATTAAATTAAATTAAATTAAATTAAATTAAATTAAATTAAATTAAATTAAATTAAATTAAATTAAATTAAATTAAATTAAATTAAATTAAATTAAATTAAATTAAATTAAATTAAATTAAATTAAATTAAATTAAATTAAATTAAATTAAATTAAATTAAATTAAATTAAATTAAATTAAATTAAATTAAATTAAATTAAATTAAATTAAATTAAATTAAATTAAATTAAATTAAATTAAATTAAATTAAATTAAATTAAATTAAATTAAATTAAATTAAATTAAATTAAATTAAATTAAATTAAATTAAATTAAATTAAATTAAATTAAATTAAATTAAATTAAATTAAATTAAATTAAATTAAATTAAATTAAATTAAATTAAATTAAATTAAATTAAATTAAATTAAATTAAATTAAATTAAATTAAATTAAATTAAATTAAATTAAATTAAATTAAATTAAATTAAATTAAATTAAATTAAATTAAATTAAATTAAATTAAATTAAATTAAATTAAATTAAATTAAATTAAATTAAATTAAATTAAATTAAATTAAATTAAATTAAATTAAATTAAATTAAATTAAATTAAATTAAATTAAATTAAATTAAATTAAATTAAATTAAATTAAATTAAATTAAATTAAATTAAATTAAATTAAATTAAATTAAATTAAATTAAATTAAATTAAATTAAATTAAATTAAATTAAATTAAATTAAATTAAATTAAATTAAATTAAATTAAATTAAATTAAATTAAATTAAATTAAATTAAATTAAATTAAATTAAATTAAATTAAATTAAATTAAATTAAATTAAATTAAATTAAATTAAATTAAATTAAATTAAATTAAATTAAATTAAATTAAATTAAATTAAATTAAATTAAATTAAATTAAATTAAATTAAATTAAATTAAATTAAATTAAATTAAATTAAATTAAATTAAATTAAATTAAATTAAATTAAATTAAATTAAATTAAATTAAATTAAATTAAATTAAATTAAATTAAATTAAATTAAATTAAATTAAATTAAATTAAATTAAATTAAATTAAATTAAATTAAATTAAATTAAATTAAATTAAATTAAATTAAATTAAATTAAATTAAATTAAATTAAATTAAATTAAATTAAATTAAATTAAATTAAATTAAATTAAATTAAATTAAATTAAATTAAATTAAATTAAATTAAATTAAATTAAATTAAATTAAATTAAATTAAATTAAATTAAATTAAATTAAATTAAATTAAATTAAATTAAATTAAATTAAATTAAATTAAATTAAATTAAATTAAATTAAATTAAATTAAATTAAATTAAATTAAATTAAATTAAATTAAATTAAATTAAATTAAATTAAATTAAATTAAATTAAATTAAATTAAATTAAATTAAATTAAATTAAATTAAATTAAATTAAATTAAATTAAATTAAATTAAATTAAATTAAATTAAATTAAATTAAATTAAATTAAATTAAATTAAATTAAATTAAATTAAATTAAATTAAATTAAATTAAATTAAATTAAATTAAATTAAATTAAATTAAATTAAATTAAATTAAATTAAATTAAATTAAATTAAATTAAATTAAATTAAATTAAATTAAATTAAATTAAATTAAATTAAATTAAATTAAATTAAATTAAATTAAATTAAATTAAATTAAATTAAATTAAATTAAATTAAATTAAATTAAATTAAATTAAATTAAATTAAATTAAATTAAATTAAATTAAATTAAATTAAATTAAATTAAATTAAATTAAATTAAATTAAATTAAATTAAATTAAATTAAATTAAATTAAATTAAATTAAATTAAATTAAATTAAATTAAATTAAATTAAATTAAATTAAATTAAATTAAATTAAATTAAATTAAATTAAATTAAATTAAATTAAATTAAATTAAATTAAATTAAATTAAATTAAATTAAATTAAATTAAATTAAATTAAATTAAATTAAATTAAATTAAATTAAATTAAATTAAATTAAATTAAATTAAATTAAATTAAATTAAATTAAATTAAATTAAATTAAATTAAATTAAATTAAATTAAATTAAATTAAATTAAATTAAATTAAATTAAATTAAATTAAATTAAATTAAATTAAATTAAATTAAATTAAATTAAATTAAATTAAATTAAATTAAATTAAATTAAATTAAATTAAATTAAATTAAATTAAATTAAATTAAATTAAATTAAATTAAATTAAATTAAATTAAATTAAATTAAATTAAATTAAATTAAATTAAATTAAATTAAATTAAATTAAATTAAATTAAATTAAATTAAATTAAATTAAATTAAATTAAATTAAATTAAATTAAATTAAATTAAATTAAATTAAATTAAATTAAATTAAATTAAATTAAATTAAATTAAATTAAATTAAATTAAATTAAATTAAATTAAATTGGCCAAATCATTTAGCCAATATCACATTAAATGCTTTTTTTTGTAAATATTGGTTTGTTATATGTAACACCCCATACCATGTGAATCATGTCAATATGTCCATCTCTGAAACATACATTGATGATTTCAACATAAAATGTATGTACCAACCAACGTACCTATGATTCACATTTTCCACATCCACCACTACCACAAGTATTCATGTGGTGACATTTGCGGAATGCCTATGAACATGTAAGAGCTGTTTATCTCCATAGCATAACTGAGTGATGCGATTTGGGTTTTTAGCAGCATGAAAAAGCGGTTTTTCCAAATATACGCACACACTTTTTTTCGATGATACAATGTCTATCACCATGTCAGACTTCGTTATGAGGTTAATCGTGTGCATGTATATGTAAGTAGATGTGAATAAATTCGTGTTTTTTTTTGTGAAAATGAATAAATATTTCCTGGAAATAAGTAGACTTCGTAGAATAGATTGACATTCGAAAAGCTAATGTTAAATGATATATCAGGTTAAATATTTAATTTATCTTATTAACATATTAACTGTCATCTGATGAATGACTTTGAATAAGATGTACCGGGGTGCGTATGATCTATGATGGTTTAGCATTTATAGCTTATACGCCCATAGGTACATGAGATACTGGCAATATAGACGCCTTAAAGCAGTGATGGACAGACTAAAACTGTTGAAAGGACCAAACTGTGTTAGTGTGAGTATCAACATCCACAAATGAAATGGTTTTGAAATTGAGCCAGCCTAACGAAGCCAAACGATGTTGTTTCCACTGTTCGTGTGCTCCTATTTTGGTGCGGATGTATATGCTGCCCTTCTTAGCCTTTAAGTACGTTTTAAGTTACAACAATAAATCCAATTTCGTTGAATAGTAATAAATGTACCAAAAATACAGCTATGGTCAAGAATTGCGTATGGATGTACTCGTATGTATGTCACTCTAGCAGTGGAGTTTTGCTTGGGGATTTAATTAAAACTAGATGATTTATTTTGCAATGTAAACGTAGCTTTAGGTTAGCATGGGTCCCCAGATTTATTTTTTGTTTTCTTTGTACGCATAGTGTCTCCTGACTTCTGCTTATTAACTTTATAACCTCTTTAAGTAAAATTAATCTTTTATTCATTCATCAATGTGTCCCTTAAGAATTGTAGTCCCCTAAGTCTCCGCCTTTCACCATAAAGCACTATGACTCTCGGGTTATTAACACTTTCCTTAATTGCCCTCATATTAAACTCCCACCGCATTCATCATTTCAGATTTCAACGCCATTTAATTAGTACTGTGTATATGTATGACACCCGGTGTGTATGCGAGCATTAGTAAAATTTAATTAGGGTTTAATACATAATGCGTAATGATAGTTGAACTCAAACACATTCCAACACTAAGCATGTATGTAGTTATAGAACTCAAACCCATGCACAAACATTAAAGTGGGTTTGAGGTGCAAAAGTGAAAGGATTAAGTATCTCTGTAGCTCAGAGATAGGGCAAAAGCCAAGAGTCTACTTTAAAGCGTATAACAAGAAAGTGAAATATGTCTAGAAAATTGAGGGGGTAAGCTGTTTAATAAAAGGTAAGGGGAAATGCTGTCAGAGGAAACGAATGACTTGGCCTTTACATTAAAGTAGGCCTTTTGGTTAACATAGAGATATTTTTTTCAATTTCAAGTCCATTTCTAGAAATCTGTTCAAATGTCCGACTAAAATGTTAGTCGACGACATGGCAGTGATAGCAGAGACTACGGGGAACATGTTGAGGGTTTTGAGTCTTAGTATATTGAGGTTGATAGAAGGCTTATAACAACATAATGTATGATAAAGGAAGCCTTCAAGAGCATCAAACCATTTAAGTCACTCAGACCTGATGGAATATTTACGGCGTTAGCAAAGGAAGACGCCGACTATATGGCACCCCATTTGGTCACTTTTTTTCAAAGCCTACCAAGGACTTGCATGTACTTTAAAAGCCTGGCAAGAGGCAAGGGTGGTGTTTATACCCAAGACGGGCAAGACAAGTTAAGCGACATCAAAGGCCTACAAGTCTTACGCTCCCAGATGTTGCGCACTATGTAGAAGGGCAGTAGGCTGGAAATGGGGCCAGAATCCCGGTATAGTCACCTGGCTATACAGGAGCATGATTAGACCAATACTTACTTACGCCTCAATAGTTTGGTATAGGTTAAGGACCATACAATAAGTTCACAGAACATGTTGTCTTGGCATAGGCGGAGCGTTGAGGATCTCGCCCACAAGGACACTGTAGACTATTCCAGATATCCCATCCATTGACATATAGATAACATGTGAGGCAGCAACTGCGGCTGTGATACTTAAGGCGATGGGAGAATGGATTGAGGATAGGCGCAGCTCATACCATCGCGGTATAATCAAGGCGACGATAAGAAACCTGGAAGGAATGGAGGAGGTTTCATTATGGACAGTAAACAATAACCACCAGGATGGTAGGATCACGAACAGTGATGGAATGTAAGAAGGAGGTTAACGCCTTCTCTGAGGATGGCACAATCTGCATCGTTTGGGTGCCGAACAAAGAACGCTTTAATTGTGGACCTGATGGTATATTTCCGGTGCTACTAGCGACAGGCAGACAATGTGTCGCCCCACCTGCCGTATATTTTCAAAGCTTGCGTGGGACTTGCATATACTACGAAAGCCTGGCGGGAAGCAAAGGTGGTATTTATACCCTTACCCAGCAAGGCAAGTAATGCGACACCAGAGGTCTGCAGACCTATAAGCCTAAAGTCCTTTTTACTCAAAACCATGGAATGTATTGCGGATACCATGACAAAGAGTAGGACATCCAGCGATCTGCTCAAATACAAACAGCATGCATATATCAATTGACTACCGGTGGAGACTGCCCTGCTCGAGGGTGTGCATAAAATTGAAGAATCCTTTGATTCCAAGACGTACACATTGGCGGTAGACACTAACTTCGAGGGGTATTTTAACAATGTGCGGACCGACACATTGATGCAATCCTAAGACCAGTACAGGGTGGACCGGGTCCATAGAGACTGGATAAACTACATGCGAAGAAACCAGTACAGGGTGGACCGGGTCCATAGAGACTGGATAAACTACATGCGAAAGAACAAGTGACTTATTTGTGGGCCCCTTAAAGATTAGAGAGAAAGTACTACAAGGCAGGCCACAGGGAGATATTTTATCGCCACTCCTATGGGTGACCACCATATATAATCAATACCATGACAACCAGTTGTACGTACCGTACTGACCCGATGGAGTTCTTCATCGGCAAGGGCTGCCGCCTCAGTGTATAACACACCGTTACAACAACAACAACCATATATAATCTATTACAGATGCTGGCTGAGGAGGAATTTGAACCTGTCATCAACGAAGACGATGTTGT
>NW_026739157.1:0-48986 GCF_963082655.1 Stomoxys calcitrans | reverse complement strand
ATTCTTATCCCATTGGGATGAAATTTTGCACGACGTGTTTTGTTATGATATCCAACAACTGTACCAAGTATGGTTCAAATGGGTCTATAACCTGATATAGCTGCCATATAAACCGACCTTGGGTCTTGACTTCTTGAGCCTCTAGCGTGCGCAATTCTTATCCGATCAGAACGAAATTTTGCACGACGTGTTTTGTTATGATATGCAACAACTGTGCCAAGTATGGTTCAAATCGGTCCATAACCTGATATAGCTGCCATATAAACCGATCTTGGGCCTTGACTTCTTGAGCCTCTAGAGGGCGCAATTCTTATCCGATTGGAATGGAATTTTGCACGACGTGTTTTGTTATGATACCCAACAACTGTGCCAAATATGGTTCAAATCGGTCTATAACCTGATATAGCTGCCATATAAACCGATCTTCGGTCTTGACTTCTTGAGCCTCTAGAGGGCGCAATTCTTATCCGATTGGAATGAAGTTTTGCACGACGTGTTTTGTTATGATATCCAACAACTGTGCCAAGTATGGTTTAAATCGGTCCATAATCTGATATAGCTGCCATATAAACCGATCTTGGGTCTTGACTTCTTGAGCCTCTAGAGTGCGCAATTCTTATCCGATTGGGATGAAATTTTGCACGACGTGTTTTGTTATGATATCCAACAACTGTGCCAAGTATGGTTCAAATCGGTTCATAACCTGATATAGCTGCCATATAAACCGATCTTGGGTCTTGACTTCTTGAGCCTCTAGAGGGCGCAATTCTTATCCGATTGGGATGAAATTTTGCACGACGTGTTTTGTTATGATATCCAACAACTGTGCCAAGTATGGTTCAAATCGGTCTATAACCTGATATAGCTGCCATATAAACCGACCTTGGGTCTTGACTTCTTGAGCCTCTAGCGTGCGCAATTCTTATCCGATCAGAATGAAATTTTGCACCACGTGTTTTGTTATTATATCCAACAACTGTGCCAAGTATGGTTCAAATCGGTCTATAACCTGATATAGCTGCCATATAAACCGATCTGGGATCTTGACTTCTTGACCCCTAGAGGTCGCAATTATTATCCCATATGCCTGAAATTTGTACGACGGATCCTCTCATGACCATCAACAAACGTGTTTATTATGGTCTGAATAGGTCTTTAATCCGATACAGATCCGATATAAATCGTTCTCTCTATTTTACTTCGTGAGCCCCAATGGACGCAATTCTTATACGAATTGGCTGAAATTTTACACAGGTCTCCAACATATAATTTAATTGTGGTCCGAACCGGACCATATCTTGATATCGTTTTAATAGCAGAGCAATTTTTTTCTTATATCCTTTTTTGTCTAAAAAGAGATGCCGGGAAAAGAACTCGACAAATGCGATCCATGATGGAGGGTATATAAGATTCGGCCCCGCCGAACTTAGCACGCTTTTACTTGTTTCTTATATCCTTTTTATACCCTCCACCATAAGATGGGGGGGTATACTAATTTCGTCATTCTGATTGTAACTACTCGAAATAATTTTCTGAGACCCCATAAAGTATATATATTCTTGATCGTCGTGAAATTTTATGTCGATCTAGCCATGTCCGTCCGTCTGTCCGTCCGTCCGTCTGTCTGTCGAAAGCACGCTAACTTCCGAAGGAGTAAAGCTAGCCGCTTGAAATTTTACACAAATACTTCTTATTAGTGTAGGTCGGTTGGTATTGTAAATGGGCCACATCGGTCCATGTTGTGATATAGCTGCCATATAAACCGATCTTGGGTCTTGACTTCTTGAGCCTCTATAGTGCTCAATTCTTATCCGATTGGGATGAAATTTAGCACTACATGTTTCGATATTATATCCAACTACTGTGCAAGTATGGTTCAAATCGGTTTTTAACCTGATATAGCTGCCATATAAACCGATCTGGGATCTTGACTTCTTAAGCCTCTAGAGTGCGCAATTCTTACCCGCTTGGAATGAAATTTTGCACGACGTGTTTTGTTACGATATCCAACAACTGTGCCAAGTATGGTTTAAATCGGTCCATAACCTTATATAGCTGTCATATAAACCGATCGTGGGTCTTGACTTCTTGAGCCTCTAGAGGGCGCAATTCTTATCCAATTTGAATGAATTTTGGCACGTAGTATTTTGTTATGATATCCAACAACTGTGCAAATATCGTTCAAATCGGTTCATAACCTTATATAGCTGTCATATAAACCGATCTTGGGTCTTGACTTCTTGAGCCTCTAGAGGGCGCAATTCCTATCCGATTTGAATGAATTTTGACACGTAGCATTTTGTTATGATATCCAACAACTGTGCAAAGTATGGTTCAAATCGGTTCATAACCTGATATAGCTATCATACAAACAAATCTGGGGACTTGACTTCTTGAGCTTCTAGAGGGCCAATTCCTATCCGATTTGAATGAATTTTGACACGTAACATTTTGTTATGATATCCAACAACTGTGCAAAGTATGGTTCAAATCGGTTCATAACCTGATATAGCTGTCATATAAACAGATCTGGGGACTTGACTTCTTGAGCTTCTAGAGGGCCAATTCCTATCCGATTTGGCTGAAATTTCGCAAGACGTTTTTTATTGTTACTTTCAACCACTATGTCAAATAAAAGTCGGTTCATAACCTGATATAGCTGCCATATAAACCGATCTGGGATCTTGACTTGTTGAGCCTCTACAGGTCGCAATTATTATCCGATTTGCCTGTAATTTTGTACGACGGATTCTTTCATGACCATCAACATACGTGTTTGTTATGGTCTGAATCGGTCTATAGCCCGATACAGCTCCCATATAAATCGATCTCTCTTTTATGCTTTTTGAGGTCACAAAGAGCGCAATTCTTATTCGAATTGGCTGACATTTTACACAGGTCTCCAACATATAATTTAATTGTGGTCCAAACCGGACCATATCTTGATATCGCTCTAATAGCACAGCAAATCTTTTCTTATAACCTGTTTTGCCTAAGAAGAGATGTCGGGAAAAGAACTCGACAAATGCGATCCATGGTGGAGGGTATATAAGATTCGGCCCGGCCGAACTTAGCACGCTTTTACTTGTTTTATATCCTTTTTTGCCTAAGAAGGGATGCCGGGAAAAGAACTCGACAAATGCGATCCATGGTGGAGGGTATATAAGATTCGGCCCGGCCGAACTTAGCACGCTTTTGCTTGTTTTTCATTTCAGGTATTACCAAGACCAATGAAAGGCAATGTACCGTTTGCGGCTAGGTCAAGTAGACCGTCATGTAGGCTTGCCGTTCTGAGTACGGGCGGCAGCGGAAAACGCGGGTATACTGCTTCGGCTGCGGCAACGCTGTTTGCGGAGAACATAGCACACTTTTACATCGCTGCAACACTTCCGCACAGGGCAGGGGACAAGAAGTAAACTCAACTACAATAATTTTTAAATTTTTTATAATAGTCTTAAGAAAGTTCAAGCAAAAAACAAATTAAATATATTGAAAAAAATATTTTTGTATGTAGAATTTAGTTATAAACAATAAAAACAAAACAAACAAGTAAAAGCGTGCTAAGTTCGGCCGGGCCGAATCTTATATACCCTCCACCATGGATCGCATTTGTCGAATTCTTTTCCCGGCATCTCTTCTTAGGCTAAAAAGGATATAAGAAAAGAGTTGCTCTGCTATTAAAACGATATCAAGATATGGTCCGGTTCGGACCACAATTAATTTATATGTTGGAGACCTGTGTAAAATTTCAGCCAATTCGTATAAGAATTGCGCCCATTGGGGCTCACGAAGTAAAATAGAGAGAACGATTTATATGGGATCTGTATCGGGCTATAGACCGATTTAGAACATAATAAACACGTTTGTTGATGGTCATGAGAGGATCCGTCGTACAAAATTTCAGGCATATGGGATAATAATTGCGACCTCTAGGTGTCAAGAAGTCAAAATCCCAGATCGGTTTATATGGCAGCTATATCAGGTTATGAACCAATTTGATCCTTATTTGACACAGTTGTTGAAAATAAAAATAAAATACGTCATGCAAAATTTCAGCCAAATCGGATAGGAATTGCGGCCTCTAGAAGCTCAAGAAGTCAAATCCCCAGATCTGTTTATATGACAGCTATATCAGGTTAAAGATCGATTTGATCCATACTTGGCACAGTTGTTGGATATCATAACAAAACACGTCGTGCGAAATTCCATTCCAATCGGATAAGAATTGCGCCCTCTAGAGGCTCAAGAAGTCAAGACCCAAGATCGGTTTATATGGCAGCTATATCAGGTTATAAACCGATTTAAACCATACTTAGCACAGTTGTTGGGTATCATAACAAAACACGTCGTGCGAAATTCCATTCCAATCGGATAAGAATTGCGCCCTCTAAAGGCTCAAGAAGTCAAGACCCAAGATCGGTTTATATGGCAGCTATATCAGGTTATAAACCGATTTAAACCATACTTAGCACAGTTGTTGGGTATCATAACAAAACACGTCGTGCGAAATTCCATTCCAATTGGATAAGAATTGCGCCCTCTAGAAGCTCAAGAAGTCAAGACCCAAGATCGGTTTATATGGCAGCTATATCAGGTTATAAACCGATTTAAACCATACTTAGCACAGTTGTTGGGTATCATAACAAAACACGTCGTGCGAAATTCCATTCCAATCGGATAAGAATTGCGCACTCTAGAGGCTCAAGAAGTCAAGACCCAAGATCGGTTTATATGGCAGCTATATCAGGTTATGGACCGATTTGAACCATACTTGGCACAGTTATTGGATATAATAACAAAACACGTCGTGCAAAATTTCATTTCAATCGGATAAGAATTGCGCACTCTAGAGGCTGAAGAAGTCAAGACCCAAGATCGGTTTATATGGCAGCTATATCAGGTTATAAACCTATTTGAACCATACTTGGCACAGTTGTTGGATATTATAACAAAACACGTCGTGCAAAATTTCATTCTGATCGGATAAGAATTGCGCCCTCTAGAGGCTCAAGAAGTCAAGACCCAAGATCGGTTTATATGGCAGCTATATCAGGTAATGGACTGATTTGAACCATACTTGGCACAGTTATTGGACATAATAACAAAACACGTCGTGCAAAATTTCATTTCAATCGGATAAGAATTGCGCACTCTAGAGGCTCAAGAAGTCAAGACCCAAGATCGGTTTATATGGCAGCTATATCAGTTTATAAACCGATTTGAACCATACTTGGTACAGTTGTTGGATATCATAACAAAACACGTCGTGCAAAATTTCATTCCAATCGGATAAGAATTGCGCACTCTAGAGGCTCAAGAAGTTAAGACCCTAGATCGGTTTATATGGCAGCTATATCAAAATATGGACCGATATGGCCCATTTACAATACCAACCGACCTACACTAATAAGAAATATTTGTGCAAAATTTCAAGCGGCTAGCTTTACTCCTTCGGAAGTTAGCGTGCTTTCGACAGACAGACGGACGGACGGACGGACAGACGGACGGACAGACGGACGGACATGGCTAGATCGACATAAAATATCACGACGATCAAGAATATATATACTTTATGGGGTCTCAGACAAATATTTCGAGTAGTTACAAACAGAATGACGAAATTAGTACACCCCCATCTTATGGTGGAGGGTATAAAAATCAAACAAGTAAAAGCGTGCTAAGTTCGGCCGGGCCGAATCTTATATACCCTCCACCATGGATCGCATTTGTCGAGTTCTTTTCTCGGCATCTCTTCTTAGGCATAAAAGGATATAAGAAAAGAGTTGCTCTGCTATTAAAACGATATCAAGATATGGTCCGGTTCGGACCACAATTAATTTATATGTTGGAGACCTGTGTAAAATTTCAGCCAATTCGTGTAAGAATTGCGCCCATTGGGGCTCACGAAGTAAAATAGAGAGAACGATTTATATGGGATCTGTATCGGGCTATAGACCGATTTAGAACATAATAAACACGTTTGTTGATGGTCATGAGAGGATCCGTCGTACAAAATTTCAGACATATCGGATAATAATTGCGACCTCTAGGTGTCAAGAAGTCAAAATCCCAGATCGGTTTATATGGCAGCTATATCAGGTTATGGACCGATTTAAACTATACTAGCCGCAGTTGTTGGATATCATAACAAAACACGTCGTGCAAAATTTCATTCCAATCGGATAAGAATTGCGCACTCTAGAGGCTCAAGAAGTCAAGGCCCAAGATCGGTTTATATGGCAGCTATATCAAAACATGGACCGATATGGCCCATTTACAATACCAACCGACCTACACTAATAAGAAGTATTTGTGCAAAATTTCAAGCGGCTAGCTTTACTCCTTCGGAAGTTAGCGTGCTTTCGACAGACAGACGGACGGACGGACGGACGGACAGGCGGACGGACATGGCTAGATCGACATAAAATTTCACGACGATCAAGAATATATATACTTTTTGGGGTCTCAGACGAATATTTCGAGTAGTTACAAACAGAATGACGAAATTAGTATACCCCCCATCTTATGGTGGAGGGTATAAAAAACAAATAAAAGCGTGCTTAGTTCGGCCGGGCCGAATCTTATATACCCTCCACCATGGATCGCATTTGTCGAGTTCTTATCCCGGCATCTCTTCTTAGGCAAAAAAAAGGATATAAGAAAAGATTTGCTCTGTTGTTAGAGCGATATCAAGATATGGTGCGGTTAGCACCACAATTAAATTATATGTTGGAGATCTGTGTAAAATGTCAGCCAATTCGAATAAGAATTGCGCCCTTTGGGGGCTCGAGAAGTAAAATAGAGGGATCGATTTATATGGGAGCTATATCGGGCTATAGACCGATTCAGATCATAATAAACACGTATGTTAATGGTCATGAGAGGATCCGTCGTACAAAATTTCAGGCAAATCGGATAATAATTGCGACCTCTAGAGGCTCAAGAAGTCAAGATCCCATATCGGTTTATATGGCAGCTATATCAGGTTATGATCCGATTTGAACCTTCTGTGACACAGTTGTTGAAAGTAAGAATAAAATACTTCATGAAAATTTTCAACCAAATCGGTTAGGAATTGAGCCCTCTAGAAGCTCAAGAAGACAAGTCCCCAGATCTGTTTATATGCAAGCTATATCAGGTTATAAACCGATTTGAACCACACTTGGCACAGTTGTTGGATATCATAACAAAACACTACGTGCAAAAATGCATCCAAATCGGATAAGAATTGGGCACTCTAGAGGCTGAAGAATTCAAGACCCAAGATCGGTTTATATGGCAGCTATATCAGGTTATAGACCGATTTGAACCATACTTGACACAGTTGTTGCACATCGCAACAAAACATGTCGTGCAAAATTTCATTCCAATCGGATTAGAATTGCGCACTCTAGAGGCTCAAGAATTCAAGACCCAAGATCGGTTTATATGACAGCTATATCAGGTTATGTACCGATTTGAACCATACTTGGCACAGTTGTTGGATATCATAACGAAATACGTCGTGCAAAATTTCATTCTAATCGGATAAGAATTGCGCACTCTAGAGGCCTAAGAAGTCAAGACCCAAGATCGGTTTATATGGCAGCTATATCAGGTTATAGACCGATTTGAACCATACTTGACACAGTTGTTGCACATCGCAACAAAACATGTCGTGCAAAATTTCATTCCAATCGGATTAGAATTGCGCACTCTAGAGGCTCAAGAATTCAAGACCCAAGATCGGTTTATATGACAGCTATATCAGGTTATGTACCGATTTGAACCATACTTGGCACAGTTGTTGGATATCATAACAAAACACGTCGTTTAAAATTTCATTCCAATCGGATAAGAATTTTCCACTCTAGAGGCTTAAGAATTGTAGACCCAAGAAGAGGGTATAATAAAACAGAAAAAATTGGGTTTGCGGTAGAAATGGAGTCGGATTGTACTGAACATTTTTAACATTGCCTTATTGCATGCGCCTACATCTGCTTGCAAACTGCAATGAAGGGGTAGGTTGTCTACTAGAATTTTACTCTTAAGTTAAAGTAAACCTTTAGCCGTTCATTACATTAATTGTATGGTGGCTAAGTTGGTAGAGTATGCGCTTTGCATTTGAAAGGACATGAGTTCAAAGGCGGTATGAAAATAATAATTAACACGCGAAGAAGAGAATGAGAGGAGAATGTCTCAAATAATATTGTCTAAAAATAAAAAGATGGTTATTTTTATACCCTCCACCATAAGATGGGGGGTATACTAATTTCGTCATTCTGTTTGTAACTACTCGAAATATTCGTCTGAGACCCCAAAAAGTATATATATTCTTGATCGTCGTGACATTTTATGTCGATCTAGCCATGTCCGTCCGTCTGTCCGTCCGTCCGTCCGTCCGTCTGTCTGTCGAAAGCACGCTAACTTCCGAAGGAGTAAAGCTAGCCGCTTGAAATTTTGCACAAATACTTCTTATTAGTGTAGGTCGGTTGGTATTGTAAATGGGCCATATCGGTCCATGTTTTGATATAGCTGCCATATAAACCGATCTTGGGTCTTGACTTCTTGAGCCTCTAGAGTGCGCAATTCTTATCCGATTGGAATGAAATTTTGCACGACGTGTTTTGTTATGATATCCACCAACTGCGGCTAGTATAGTTTAAATCGGTCCATAACCTGATATAGCTGCCATATAAACCGATCTTGGGTCTTGACTTCTTGAGCCTCTAGCTTGCGCAATTCTTATCCTATCAGAATGAAATTTTGCACGACATGGTTTGTTATGACATCCAACAACTGTGCCAAGTATGGTTCAAATCGAGATCATAACCTGATATAGCTGCCATATAAACCGATCTTGGGTCTTGACTTCTTGAGCCTCTAGAGTGCGCAATTCTTATCCGATTGGAATGAAATTTTGCACGACGTGTTTTGTTATGATATCCAACAACTGCGGCTAGTATAGTTTAAATCGGTCCATAACCTGATATAGCTGCCATATAAACCTATCTTGGGTCTTGAATTCTTGAGCCTCTAGCGTGCGCAATTCTTATCCGATCAGAATGAAATATTGCACGACGTGTTTTGTTATTATATTCAACAACTGTGTCAAGTATGCTTCAAATCGGTCCATAACCTGATATAGCTGCCATATAAACCGATCTTGGGTCTTGACTTCTTGAGCCTCTAGAGTGCGCAATTCTTATCCGATTGAAATGAAATTTTGCACGACGTGTTTTGTTATTATATCCAATAACTGTGCCAAGTATGGTTTAAATCGGCCAATAACGTGATATAGCTGCCATATAAACCGATCTTGGGTCTTGAATTCTTGAGCCTCTAGAGGACGCAATTCTCACCCGATTTGAATAAATTTTTGCACGAAGTATTTCGCTATGATATTCAACAACTGTGCCAAGTATGGTTGAAATCGGTTCATAACCTGATATAGCTGTCATATAAACAGATCTGGGGATTTGACTTCTTGAGCTTCTAGAGGGCGCAATTCCTATCCCATTTGGCTGAAATTTTGCATGACGTATTTTATTTTCACTTTCAACAACTGTGTCATATAAGGTTCAAATCGGTTCCTAACCTGATATAGCTGCCATATAAACCGATCTGGGATCTTGACTTCTTGACCCGTAGAGGTCGCAATTATTATCCGATATGCCTGAAATTTTGTACGACGGATCCTCTCATGACCATCAACAAACGTGTTTATTATGGTCTGAATCGGTCTGTAGCCCGATACAGATCCCATATAAAGCGTTCTCTCTATTTTACTTCGTGAGCCCCAATGGGCGCAATTCTTATACGAATTGGCTGAAATTTTACACAGGTCTCAAACATATAATTTAATTGTGGTCCGAACCGGACCATATCTTGATATTGTTTTAATAGCAGAGAAACTCTTTTTACACCCTCCACCATAAGATGGGGGGTATACTAATTTCGTCATTCTGTTTGTAACTACTCGAAATATTCGTCTGAGACCCCATAAAGTATATATATTCTTGATCGTCGTGACATTTTATGTCGATCTAGCCATGTCCGTCCGTCTGTCCGTCCGTCCGTCCGTCCGTCCGTCCGTCCGTCCGTCCGTCCGTCTGTCTGTCTGTCGAAAGCACGCTAACTTCCGAAGGAGTAAAGCTAGCCGCTTGAAATTTTGCACAAATACTTTTTATTAGTGTAGGTCGTTTGGTATTGTAAATGGGCCATATCGGTCCATGTTTTGATATAGCTGCCATATAAACCGATCTTGGGTCTTGACTTCTTGAGCCACTAGAGTGCGCAATTCTTATCCGATTGGAATGAAATTTTGCACGACGTGTTTTGTTACGATATCCAACAACTGTGCCAAGTATGGTTTAAATCGGTCCATAACCTGATATAGCTGCCATATAAACCGATCTTGGGTCTTGACTTCTTGAGCCTCTAGAAGGCGCAATTCTTATCCGAATGGAATGGAATTACGCACGACGTATTTTGTTATGATACCCAACAACTATGCCAAGTATGGTTTAAATCGGTCCATAACCTGATATAGCTGCCATATAAACCTATCTTGGGTCTTGACTTCTTGAGCCTCTAGAGGGCACAATTCTTATCCGATTTTTTTGCACGAAGTATTTCGTTATGATATCCAACAACTGTGCCAAGTATGGTTGAAATCGGTTTATAACCTGATATAGCTGCCATATAAACCGATCTGGGGTCTTGACTTCTTGAGCCTCTAGAGTGCGCAATTCTTATCCGATTGGAATGAAATTTTGCACGACGTGTTTTGTTACGATATCCAACAACTGTGCCAAGTATGGTTCAAATCGGTCCATAACCTGATATAGCTGCCATATAAACCGATCTTGGGTCTTGACTTCTTGAGCCTCTAGAAGGCGCAATTCTTATCCGAATGGAATGGAATTACGCACGACGTGTTTTGTTATGATACCCAACAACTATGCCAAGTATGGTTTAAAGCGGTCCATAACCTGATATAGCTGCCATATAAACCGATCTTGGGTCTTGACTTCTTGAGCCTCTAGAGGGCACAATTCTTATCCGATTTTTTTGCACGAAGTATTTCGTTATGATATCCTACAACTGTGCCAAGTATGGTTGAAATCGGTTTATAACCTGATATAGCTGCCATATAAACCGATCTGGGGTCTTGACTTCTTGAGCCTCTAGAGTGCGCAATTCTTATCCGATTGGAATGAAATTTTGCATGACGTGTTTTGCATGACTGTGCCAAATATGGTTGAAATCGGTTCATAACCTGATATAGCTGTCATATAAACAGATCTGGGGATTTGACTTCTTGAGCTTCTAGAGGGCCCAATTCCTATCCGATTTGGCTGAAATGTTGCACGACGTTATGGTCTGAATCGGTCTATAGCCCGATACAGATCCCACATAAATCGTTCTCTCTATTTTACTTCGTGAGCCCCAATGTGCGCAATTCTTATACGAATTGGCTGAAATTTTACACAGGTCTCCAACATATAATTTAATTGTGGTCGAACCGGACCATATCTTGATATCGTTTTAATAGCAGAGCAACTCTTTTCTTATATCCTTTTCTGCCTAAGAAGAGATGCCGGGAAAAGAACTCGACAAATGCGATCCATGGTGGAGGGTATATAAGATTCGGCCCGGCCGAACTTAGCACGCTTTTACTTGTTATATTTTGGTTTTTTAGGTTTCACAAATATCCCATTTTTCGCAGGGCTGCAAAAACAGCAAACAACTTTTAGAGCAGACCTTATTTAATTGGTGCTGTTGCAGGCCTGTCCAAAACACTGTTTTTGTAGGACTCGTAAATTGACAAATTTTGCAGGCCCTTCAGCAAACCAGGCCCTTCAGGAACCAAACAAGGATGATCAATACCGGTTTACATGGGAGCTATATGAGGTTATATACTGATTTGAACCGTAGTTGGCACAATCGTAACAGAACACCGTATGCAAAATTTCAGCCAAATCGGACAAAAATGCGGTTTGTAGGACTCAAGAAGTCAAACGGGGAGATCGGTTTATAGGGGAGCAATATCAGCTTATAGACCGAGTTGGAATGTACTTGGCACAGTTTTAACGGAATACTACATGCAAAATTTCAGCCAAATCGGACAATAATTGTGTGTGAGGAATTTTGCAACATTGGATACTCACTCTTTCTCTCCAGTAGGAGAGACACAAGGGAATACTTATTGGTCCGGTGCACGTATTATCGTTTGCAGCTTTCGAAGTTATTTTGCAATTAAAAAGTGTTGGATTTTACAACAAAAGGAAAGTCCTTTTACCGAAGACGAAGCTGCTAAATGGTTTACAATAAACAAAATTAGCTACGTTCAATAATGCTACGTTAATGGCTATCGTTTGATATGTTGAAGCGAAACATTACTCGGTTACAATAAAAGAAAAAAAAGTATATTGTTTGTCGTAAAAAAGTCCCCAACGTTTTTAATTTTTTGCGTGTAGCAGACCATTTTAGACATCAATTAGAGAATTTCAGTCTATTGTGATACTACAGTAGCGACGGACCAGGTCATTGGTTGGAATCGAATCATTGACAATTCGGCTATCCGGGCCAAATGGAAATAAGTAAGGTTAAATAACAAAGAAGTTTTAGTCCGCGTCAAGCCACAACGGAGCTGCACCTAAGACAGTAATCCGCATTCTTAATACTGAAAAGTAATGCTGGAAAAAACAAAATCGGTGTAGGAAAACCCGAACTACTCAAAATATCCCAAATTATGGTCTGAATCGGTCTATAGCCCGATACAGCTCCCATATAAATCCATCTCTCTATTTTACTTCTTGAGCCCCCAAAGGGCGCAATTCTTATTCGAATTGGCTGACATTTTACACAGGCCTCCAATATATAATTTAATTGTGGTTCAAACCGGACCATATCTTGATATCGCTCTAATAGAAGAGCAAATCTTTTCTAATATCCTTTTTTTGCTTAAGAAGAGATGCCGGGAAAAAAACTCGACAAATGCGATCCATGGTGGAGGGTATTTAAGATTCGGCCCGGCCGAACTTAGCACGCCTTTACTTGTTTTCATTAATTTTAGTGTCTCTACTTCGAATAGGGCAAAGTATTTTTAGAATTGATGGCATCAATGCCACCTCTAATAATAACTTTTAACATAAATTGATTTGGTAATATTCTTTTCTTTTTTCACTTGCAACACTGATGGAACATATATGCCCATTCGTCCTCAAAAGTAAATAAAAGGGTAAACAACTGTTTCTCACCTTTTCGGATATATATATGTTTTTATACCCACCACCGAAGGATGGGGGTATATTCATTTTGTCATTCCGTTTGCAACACATCGAAATATCCATTTCCGACCCTATAAAGTATATATATTCTTGATCATCGTAAAAATCTAAGACGATCTAGACATGTCCGTCCGTCTGTCCGTCTGTCTGTTGAAATCACGCTACAGTCTTTAAAAATAGAGATATTGAGCTGAAATTTTGCACAGATTCTTTTCTTTGTCCATAAGCAGGTTAAGTTCAAAGATGGGCTATATCGGACTATATCTTGATATAGCCCCCATATAGACCGATCCGCCGATTTAGGGTCTTAGGCCCATAAAAGCCACATTTATTATCCGATTTTGTTGAAATTTGAGGCAGTGAGTTGTGTTAGGCCCTTCGACATCCTTCGTAAATTTGGCTCAGATCGGTCCAGATTTGGATATAGCTGCCATATAGATCGATCCTCCGATTTATGGTGTAAGGCCCATAAAAGCCACATTCATTATCCGATTTTGCTGAAATTCGGGACAGTGAGTTGTGTTAGGCCCTTTGACATATTTCTTCAATTTGGTCCAGATCGGTTCAGATTTAGATATAGCTGCCATATAGCGAGCAGACTACGTATCTGATATCAACATTAGGGGTCGACTGTCTAGCGGACATCCCACCAGCATAACAATCCGCAAATAGAACGTAAAGGGTGATTTTTTTGAGGTTAGGATTTTCATGCATTAGTATTTGACAGATCACGTGGGATTTCAGACATGGTGTCAAAGAGAAAGATGCTCAGTATGCTTTGACATTTCATCATGAATAGACTTACTAACGAGCAACGCTTGCAAATCATTGAATTTTATTACCAAAATCAGTGTTCGGTTCGAAATGTGTTCAAATTTTGACAAATTTTGTTCAGCGATGAGGCTCATTTCTGGTTGAATGGCTACGTAAATAAGCAAAATTGCCGCATTTGGAGTGAAGAGCAACCAGAAGCCGTTCAAGAACTGCCCATGCATCCCGAAAAATGCACTGTTTGGTGTGGTTTGTACGCTGGTGGAATCATTGGACCGTATTTTTTCAAAGATGCTGTTGGACGCAACGTTACGGTGAATGAACACATTTCGAACCGAACACTGATTTTGGTAATAAAATTCAATGATTTGCAAGCGTTGCTCGTTAGTAAGTCTATTCATGATGAAATGTCAAAGCATACTGAGCATCTTTCTCTTTGACACCATGTCTGAAATCCCACGTGATCTGTCAAATACTAATGCATGAAAATCCTAACCTCAAAAAAATCACCCTTTATTTGCTCACCAAGACAATTTGGGTTCTAAAGAGAGTAGAGCTAAATATTCAAAGTTTTTAGGGCCAATACCCCTAAACCGGACATATTTGCTGACTTTTGCAATAAGGAGTTTAAATGAGTTTAGAAAACGAATTTAATATCCAATTTTGAGGGCAATGGCAATATGGGGTTCAAATAAATGATATATAGATATATGAGAATAGAGCACGTTGCTGATATATTTTCAGGGCTTAGAATTTGGGCGACCACCCCACTCTCAAAAACACCCCTATATCGGGCATATTTACCAACCATGACAATGTTGGGCTAAAATGAAGGGTAGAGCAAAACAAGTAAAAGTGTGCCAATTTCGGCCAGGCCGAATCTTATATACCCTCCACCATGGATCGCATTTGTCGAGTTCTTTTCCCGGCATCTCTTCTTAGGCAAAAAAAGGATATAAGAAAAGATTTGCTCTACTATTAGAGCGATATCAAGATAGGGTCCTGTTTGTACCACGATTAAATTATATGTTGGAGACCTTTGTAAAATATCAGACAATTCGAATAAGAATTGCGGCCTTTGGGGGCTCAAGAAGTAAAATAGAGAGATCGATTTTTATGGGAGCTGTATCGGGCTATAGACAGATTCAGACCATAATAAACACGTATGTTGATGGTCATGAGAGGATTTGTCGTACAAAATTTCAGGCAAATCGGATAATAATTGCTACCTCTAGAGGCTCAAGAATTCAAAATCCCAAAGTAAAAGCGTGCTAAGTTCGGCCGGGCCGAATCTTATATACCCTCCACCATGGATCGCATTTGTCGAGTTCTTTTCCCGGCATCTCTTCTTAGGCAAAAAAGGATATAAGAAAAGATTTGCTATGCTATGAGAGCGATATCAAGATATGGCCCATCTGGACCACAATTAAATTATATGTTGGAGACCTGTGTAAAATGTCAGCCAATTCGAATAAGAATTGGGCTCAAGAAGTAAAATAGAGAGAACGATTTATATGGGAGCTGTATCGGGCTATAGACCGATTCAGACCATAATAAACACGTATATCGGATAATAATTGCGACCTCTAGAGGCTCGTCGTGCAAAATTTCATGCCATTCGGATAATAATTGCGCACACTAGAGGCTCAAGAAGTCAAGACCCAAGATTGGTTTATATGGCAGCTATATCAAAACATGGACGGATATGACCCATTTACAATACCAACTGACTTACACTGATAGGAAGTATTTGTGCAAAATTTCAAGCGGCTAGCTTTACTCCTTCAGAAGTTAGCGTGCTTTCGACAGAAGTTAGCGTGCTTTCGACAGACGGACGGACGGACATGGCTAGATCGACATAAAATGTCACGACGATCACGAATGTATATACTTTATGGGGTCTCAGACGAATATTTCGAGTAGTTACAAACAGAATGACGAAATTAGTATACCCCCATCCTATGGTGGAGGGTATAAAAATGGGAAAGTAAGATACTATATGCGAAATTCGCCGTCCTGTCATAACGCCCAACGGTCATATGGTCAAAACCAATTTGAGCGTTATACAGCAGTGGTAAGGACCGTAATGAAATTGAGCGTTAAGATCTTCCATATAGTGGTCATAAAACCCAGAAAAATTGAGTCATAACGCCCATTTTTGTTTTGTTTTCTCAAATTTTCTAAAAAACTTTTAATTTGCATATCAATTGTTGAAATCTTTTTCGCTACGGAATAGGCCCCAATGAATAATTAATCTTATACACCCTCCAGTCTGATACACGCTCCACCATGGATCGCATTTGTCAAGTTCTTTGCACGGTATCTCTGTTTAGGCAAACAAAGAATAATCGATTAGAATTGCTATGATATTGGATATGTTTTTTTCAAGGTGGGTAGTTTGGATTGTTGGAGACCATAGTATAAGTCATTGTGCAAAATTTCGCACTAAAGGGGCTCAAGAAATAAAATCTTGAGGTTGGTTTATATGGGAGCTATATTAAGTTTTAAACCGATTTAGACCATACTTAGCTCGTATATTGGGGGTCATAGGAGAAGCCACTGTGCAAAATTTCTGCAATTGGGAAAGAATTACGCCTTTTAGAGGCTCCAAAATTATAATTGTGAAATAGGTTTCTATGGAAGTTATATCCGGTTATGAACCGATTAGGAACATAGTTGGCACAGATGTGCGCAAAACACTTTATACAAGATTTTAGCCAAATCGGATTAGAATTGCGCCCAATAGTGGCTCAAGAAGTCAAGATCGTATATTGGAGGTCATAGGAGAAGCCACTGTGCAAAATTTCTGCAATCGCAAAAGAATTATGTCTCCAGAAGTATAATTGTAAAATAGGTTTATATGGAAATTATATTCGGTTGTAGACGGATTAGGACCATAGTTGGAGCAGATGTGTGCAAAACACTTTATACAAGATTTTAGACAAATCGGATTAGAATTGCGCCCAATAGAGGCTTAAGAAGTCAAGATTCTTAATCGGTTTATATGAAAGCTATATCAAAACATAAACCGATATTGCCCACATACAACCCCAACTGACCTGCATAATAACACAACCGATCACACTGCCGGACAGACTGACGGACATGGCTAAATCGACTCAGAATGTTAACACGATCGTGAACATATATATAATACCTGCGGAACCGGGCCCGCTCCGCTGCGCCTTCTTTTACTTTATATGGCACAAAATTATCCTTTGAATATTTATTTTCGATAATTAAAGACCTACGAAAATATTATATGTATATCGCTTGACTCTCATAACAATATAACAACATAAATGCCTTTATCTCTTTATATGAATCCCAAATTATCCTTATTCATTCTTAAAATACTTTATTTGAGGCCCCAGTTCGGGGCCTTAGCTACTACTTTTGTGCTCTACTCCCAAATACCTTTCATTTGAGCTCCATGTTGCCATGATCGGTAAATATGTATATCCGATTTAGAGGTGTTTTCGGGGGTGAGGTGGTCCCCCAGACGCTTAGCCCTGAAAACAATAACAGCATCATGTTCAACTCTTATATATCACTAGCTGACCCGGGCCCGCTCCGCTGCGCCTTCTTTTACTTTATATGGAACAAAATTTTGGAATATTTATTTTCGACAATTAAAGAGCTTTTAGTGAAATACCATGCTACGAAAATAGTATATCGCTTGACTAACAGTTTAGCAATATAAATGCCTTAATCTGAATCCCATACGATCTTTATTGGTCTACGAATTTAAGTTTGGATGTAAGATGTACTCCATTCTTAAAATACTTTATTTCAGCTCGATATTCCCATGACATCTGATTTAGTGGTGTTTTCGAGGGTGAGGTGGTCCCCCAGGCACTTGGCATTGAAAAATATCAGCATCGTGCTCTTCTTTCAAATACCATTTATTTAAACCCCATATTGAGAATTCGTTTTATAATCTCAAATAGCTTTCATTTGAGCCACATATTAGCATGGTCGAAAAATTTTTTCCCTTTGGGGTTGTTTTGGGAAAGGGGTGATGCCCTAAATTCATGGTCCTACATTTGGATATCAAATTTGAGATGGTTACTAAAAAATTGCTGTTTGTGATATATTTTGGGAAAGGGGTAGACCCCCAAAAAATTTGTCCCAAAAATTGGTATCAATTCTTGCTCTACCCCCCCGAAACCTTTCATTTAAGGTCCATACATATCTATATATCATTTATTTGAACCCCATATTGTCATTGCCCTCAAAATTGGATATCAAAGTAGTTTTTTAATCTCATTTAAACGCCTTATTGCAAAAGTCAGCATATATGTCCTGTTTATGGTATTGGCCCTAAAACCTATGAATATTTAGTTCCCCTCTCTTTTTTAAGACCCAAATTGTCTTGGTGAGCAAATACGTCCTATTTGGGGGTTGTTATGGTGGTGGGACGTCCGCTAGACAGTTGGCCCCTGTTAATATCAGATACGTGGTCTACTCCCACATACCTTTAATTTGAGCCCCATATTTCCATAGTCGGCAAATATGACCTGCTTGGGGCATGTGCGGCCTCTCAGTGAGTTTGCCTTGAAAATATATATCGGATTCGTGTTCCACTTTAAAAACCCTCTTATTTGAGCCTCATATTGCAATAGTCAGAAAAAACATACTATTTTTGTGGTGTTGTGGGGGTGGGGTGGCCCCATATACACTTTTCCCAACTATTGTATCAAATTCGTGCTTTACTCCCAAAGACCTTTCATTTCAGCCCAATATTGCTATTGTCGTAAATTTGTCCCCTTTGGGGGATGTTTTTGGTGAGAGGCGACCCACCAAACACTTGGTCCCATATTTTGATATCAGCTTCGTATTCTACATTCAAACACCTTTAATGTAAGCCCCATATTCCCATGGTCAGTAAATAAGTCCTGTTTGGGGGGTGTTTTGAGAAAGGGGTGGACCCCCAGAAACGTGGACCCACATTTGGATATCAGATTCGTATTCTACTCGCAAATACCTTTTATTTGAGTCCCATATTGCCATGGTCGGTAAATATGTCCGATTTAGAGGTATTTTGGGGCTTGGAGTGGTCCCCCTAGCACTTGGTCCGACAATTGGATATTATATACGTTTTCTTATCCTAAATACCTTTCAGTTGAGTCCCATATTGTCGCGATTGGTCTAAATATATGTTTGGTGGGTTTTAGGGTGGGGAAGCCCCCTTAGGTACCCCATCCGAAATTTGGATACCAAATTTTTATTTTTTGGGTACCATATGAAAGCACACAAAATTTGGCTTAAATCGCACCACCCATCTCCGAGATCTGGCGTTTCTGAAAATTAGGGTAAGGGGGAGGGTCCGCCCTCCTTCAGATATCAAAAAATGTAGTACCCTATTTTCACCACGGGGTAATTATGCACCATCTGTGCAAAATCGGTTCTGCCGTTTCTGAGTCTATAAGGAACACACAAACATACAAACAAACAAACAAACAGGATAAGAAAACGTATCTGATATCCAAATATGGGACCAAGTTTTTTTTGGGGCCGCCTCTCACCAAAAACATCCCCCAAAGGGGACAAATTTACGACCATAGCAACATAGGGCTCAAATGAAAGGTCTTTGGGAGTAAAGCATGAGTTTGATATCAATGTTCGGAAAAAGTGTCTATGGGGCCACGCCACCCCCACAACACCACCCAAATAGGAAGTATTTGCAGACTATTGCAAAATGAGGCTCAAATAAGAGGGTTTTTAAATTAGAACACGAATCCGATGTATATTTTCAAAACAAACTCACTGAGTAGCCGCCCATCTCCCAAAAATACCCCCCAAGCCGGTCATTTTTGCCGACTATGGAAATATAGAGCTCAAATTAAAGGTATGTGCGAGCAGACCACGTATCTGATATCAACATTAGGGGTCGACTGTCTAGCGGACATCCCACCAGCATAACAATCCGCAAATAGAACGTATTTGCTCACCAAGACAATTTGGGTTCTAAAGAGAGTAGAGCTAAATATTCAAAGTTTTTAGGGCCAATACCCCTAAACCGGACATATTTGCTGACTTTTGCAATAAGGAGTTTAAATGAGTTTAGAAAACGAATTTAATATCCAATTTTGAGGGCAATGGCAATATGGGGTTCAAATAAATGATATATAGATATATGAGAATAGAGCACGTTGCTGATATATTTTCAGGGCTTAGAATTTGGGCGACCACCCCACTCTCAAAAACACCCCTATATCGGGCATATTTACCGACCATGACAATGTTGGGCTAAAATGAAGGGTAGAGCAAAACAAGTAAAAGCGTGCCAATTTCGGCCAGGCCGAATCTTATATACCCTCCACCATGGATCGCATTTGTCGAGTTCTTTTCCCGGCATCTCTTCTTAGGCAAAAAAAGGATATAAGAAACGATTTGCTCTACTATTAGAGCGATATCAAGATAGGGTCCTGTTTGTACCACGATTAAATTATATGTTGGAGACCTTTGTAAAATATCAGACAATTCGAATAAGAATTGCGGCCTTTGGGGGCTCAAGAAGTAAAACAGAGAGATCGATTTTTATGGGAGCTGTATCGGGCTATAGACAGATTCAGACCATAATAAACACGTATGTTGATGGTCATGAGAGGATTTGTCGTACAAAATTTCAGGCAAATCGGAAAATAATTGCTACCTCTAGAGGCTCAAGAAGTCAAGATGCCAGATCGGTTTATATGGCAGCTATATCAGGTTATGAACCGAGTTGAACCTTATTTGACACAGTTGGTGAAAGTAAGAATAAAATACGTCATGCAAAATTTCAATCAAATCGGATAGGAATTGCGCCCTCTAGAAGCTCAAGAAGTCAAGTCTAAAGATCGGTTTATATATGACAGCTATATCAGGTTATGAACCGATTTGAACCATACTCGGAACAGTTGTTGGATGTCATAACAAAATACTTCGTGCAAAAATTCATTCAAATCGGATAAGAATTTCTCCCGCTAGAGGCTCAAGAAATCAAGACCCAAGATCGGTTTATGTGGGAGCTATATCAAGTTATGGACCGATCTGAACCATACTTAGCACAGTTGTTGGATATCATAACAAAACACGTCGTGCAAAATTTCATTCCAATCGAATAACAATTGCGTACTCTAGAGGCTCAAGAAGTCAAGACCCAAGATCGGTTTATATGGCAGCTATATCAGGTTATGATCTCGATTTGAACCATACTTGGCACAGTTGTTGGATGTCATAACAAACCATGTCGTGCAAAATTTCATTCTGATAGGATAAGAATTGCGCAAGCTAGAGGCTCAAGAAGTCAAGACCCAAGATCGGTTTATATGGCAGCTATATCAGGTTATGGACCGATTTAAACTATACTAGCCGCAGTTGGTGGATATCATAACAAAACACGTCGTGCAAAATTTCATTCCAATCGGATAAGAATTGCGCACTCTAGAGGCTCAAGAAGTCAAGACCCAAGATCGGTTTATATGGCAGCTATATCAAAACATGGACCGATATGGCCCATTTACAATACCAACCGACCTACACTAATAAGAAGTATTTGTGCAAAATTTCAAGCGGCTAGCTTTACTCCTTCGGAAGTTAGCGTGCTTTCGACAGACAGACGGACGGACAGATGGACGGACATGGCTAGATCGTCATAAAATGTCGTGACAATCAAGAATATATATACTTTATGGGGTCTCAGACGAATATTTCAAGTAGTTACAAACAGAATGACGAAATATGTATACCCCCCATCCTATGGTGGAGGATATAAAAATTGATACTCATTTTCGGGACCAATTTTCTGGGGTTCACCCCTTTCCCAAAATATCCCACAAGCTGCAATTTTTTATTGACCATCGCAATATGGGGCTCAAATGAAGGTATTTGGGAGTAGAATACGAATTTGATATCCAAATGTAGGACCATGTAATTAGGGCATCATCCCTTTCCCAAAACACCCCCAAAAGAAAAAAAATTTTCTACCATGCCAATATCTGGCTCAAATGAAAGGTATTTGACTTAAGAAAACGAATTCGATAACCTTTTTTGGGGCCGTGTGTTTGGGGGACGCCTCATCCTGTAAACTCCTCTTAAGCCAATGGCAATACGGGATTTAAATAAATGGTATTTGAGAGAAGAGCACGATGCTGATTTTTTTTCAGGGCCAAATATCTGTGGGACCCCCTCTCCCCCGAAAACACCAATAAATCAGATATCATGAGAATATCGGGCTGAAATGAAGTATTTTAAGAATGGAGTGCACCTTACATCCAAACTTAAATTCATAGACTAATAAATATCATATGGGATTCAGATAAAGGCACTTATATTGTTAAACTGTTAGTCAAGTAATATACTACCTTCGTAGCATGGTATTTCATTAAAAGCTCTTTAATTGTCGAAAATAAATATTCCAAGGAAACTTTAGTTCTATATAAAGTAAAAGAAGGCGCAGCGGAGCGGACCCGGGTCAGCTAGTATCATACAACTTTCATTAAACGCCTTATTGCAAAAGTCTGTAAATATTTCCAGATTGGGGTATGGGCCAGAAAAATATAAATATCGAGCTCCACTCGCTTTAAGCACCAAATTTCCATAGTGAGCAAATATGTCTTATTTGGGGGTTGTTATGGGGGTGGGACATCTCCTGGACAATTGGTCCCGAATGTTGATATCAGATTCGTGGTCTACTCCCAAATACCTTTTATTTGAGACCCATATATCCATAGTCGACAAACGTGTCTGGTTTAGGGGGTGTTTTAGGGAATGGGCGGGCACTCATTGACTTGGCCCAGAATCCCACATTTTTTATACCCACCACCGAAGGATGGGGGTATATTCATTTTGTCATTCCGTTTGCAACACATCGAAACATCCATTTCCGACCCTATAAAGTATATATATTCTTGATCAGCGTAAAAATCTAAGACGATCCAGAAATGTCCGTCCGTCTGTCCGTCTGTCTGTTGAAATCACACTACAGTCTTTAAAAATGGAGATATTGAGCTGAAATTTTGCACAGATTATTTTTTTTTTTTGTCCATAAGCAGGTTAAGTTCGAAGATGGGACTATATCTTTATTTAGCCCCCATTTAGACCGATCGGCCGATTTAGGGTCTTAGGCCCATAAAAGCTGCATTTATTATCCGATTTTGCTGAAATTTGGGAGAGTGAGTTAGGCCCATCAACATCTTTCTTTAATTTGGCCCTGATCGGTTCACATTTGGATATAGCTGCTATATAGACCTTTCTCTCGATTTAAGGTTTTGGGCCATAAAGGACGCATTTATTGTCCGATGTTGCCGAAATTTAGGACAGTGAGTAAAGTTAAGCCCCTTAATATACTTCTTCTTCAAATTGGCCCAGATTTGAATATAGCTGCCATATAACCCAATCTCTCGAATTGAGGTTTTGGGTCCTTAAAAGGCGCATTTATTGTCCGATTTCGCCGAAATTTGGGACAGTGTGTTGTGTTAGGCTCTTCGACATATTTCTGCAACTTGGCCCAAATCGGTTCAGATTTTAATATAGCTGCCATGTAGACCTATATCTCGATTAAAGGGCGCATTTATAATTCGGTTTCACTGAAATTTGACACAGTGACTTATGATAGGTTTTTCGACATCCGTGTCGTATATGATTCAGATCGGTTTATTTTTAGATATAGCTACTAAAAAGATCAATATTTTGTTATACACAATTGAACAATGACTTGTTCTTATTAGTATTTGGTCCAAATTGGAACATATTTCGATATAATTGCTTTGGGACATAAGGTATGCAATTTTCACAGGATTTTGATGAAAGGTGGTTTATATATATACCCGAGGTGGTGGGTATCCAAAGTTCGGCCCTGCCGAACTTAACGCCTTTTTCCTTGTTTTTAAATCACAAACTGTCAAAAGTTTTCTGTTACACGGAAATTAGTAAAATTACCTTATTTATACCCTCCACCATAAAATGGACGTATGCTAATTTCGTCATTCTGTTTGTAACACCTCGAAATGTGCGACATTTTAAGTTCAACGAGCCATGTCCGTCCGTCTGTCCGTCCGTCCGTCTGTCTGTCGAAAGCACGCTTTTTTTGAAGGAGTAGAGCTAGCCGCTTTAAATTTTGCACAAATACTTCCTATTAGTGTATGTCGGTTGGGATTTTAAATGGGCTACATCGGTCCATGTAGTGCTTTGATATCACTTCCAACAACTGTTGTAAGTATGGTTCACATCGGTCTATAACCTGATATAGGACGCAATTCTCTTCCCATTTGACTGAAATTTCGCACATAGTGTTTTCATATCACTTCCAACAACTGTGCGAAGCATGGTCCTAATCGGTCCATAACCTGATATAGATGGCATATAAGCCGATCTTGCGTCTCTTTCGCACATAGTGTTTTCATATCACTTCCAACAACTGTGCGAAGCATGGTCCTAATCGGTCCATAACCTGATATAGATGGCATATAAGCCGATCTTGCGTCTTGGCTTCTTGAGCCTCTAGAGAGCGCAATTCTCATCCGATTCGGCACAAATTTTGTACAACGGCTCCTTCCATGGCTTTCAACATACGTGTCCAATATGATCAGAATCGATCTATAGCTTGATACAGCTCAGAACTCCTTAAATGGTAAAACTTTCGGCAATGATGAGGCTATAAAATCGCACTTGGTTCAATTTTTTGCAGATAAAGGCCAGAAGTTCTATGAGCGTGGAATACTAAATTTGCCAGGAAGATGGTAAAAGGTTATCGAACAAAATTGTAATTATATATTTGATTAAAGTTCATACTAAGTTTTATTAAAAATGCATTTACTTTCTTTTAAAAAATCCGCAATTACTTTTTAGGCAACCCAATACTTTATTTGCCTAAAAACAGATACTGCGCGTAGAACTCGACAGATGCGACCATGGTGACGGGTATATAAAAATCGGCCCGTCCGAACTTAGCACGCTCTTACTTGTTTTTTGAAAATTGTGGTCGCTACTGGGTGCACGAACTGGCCAATCGGTGATGACATTTGGTTAAAGTCATACCTGAATTTTGTACTGCTTGCCAACACACTTTTATTGGCCGATCCTAATCTTTCAAAGCCTTCAAAGTTTAAGCGAATCAGCTTCAGTATTTTGATAAAATTTTTTTTGTCTGCTCATCTTAATTTGCTCTCAAGCTTGTTGTAAGATTCCAACAGGTTATTGTTTGTGTCGGTCAATTGGTTTTAAATGTCATATTTCCATAAAAAGTTATGCAAAAAAATTGAACATGTAAAAGCGTGCTAAGTTCGGCCGGGCCGAATCTTATATACCCTCCACCATGGATCGCATTTGTCGAGTTCTTTTCCCGGCATCTCTTCTTAGGCAGAAAAGGATATAAGAAAAGAGTTGCTCTGCTATTAAAACGATATCAAGATATGGTCCGGTTCGGACCACAATTAAATTATATGTTGGAGACCTGTGTAAAATTTCAGCCAATTCGTATAAGAATTGCGCACATTGGGGCTCACGAAGTAAAATAGAGAGAACGATTTATGTGGGATCTGTATCGGGCTATAGACCGATTCAGACCATAATAAACAAGTTTGCTGATGGTCATGAGAGGATCCGTCGTACAAAATTTCAGGCATTTCGGATAATAATTGCGACCTCTAGGGATCAAGAAGTCAAGATGCCAGATCGGTTTAAATGGCAGCTATACCAGTATATGAACCGATTTGAACCTTATTTGACACAGTTGTTGAAAGTAAGAATAAAATACGTCATGCAAAATTTCAGTCAAATCGGATAGGAATTGCGCCCTCTAGAAGCTCAAGAAGTCAAGTCCCAAGATCTATTTATATGACAGCTATATCAGGTTATGAACCGATTTGAAACAAATTTCGCACAGTTGTTGGATATCATAACAGAACACGTCGTGCAAAATTTCATGCCAATCGGATAATAATTGCGCACTCTAGAGGCTCAAGAAGTCAAGACCCAAGATCGGTTTATATGGCAGCTATATCAAAACATGGACGGATATGACCCATTTACAATACCAACTGACTTACACTGATAGGAAGTATTTGTGCAAAATTTCAAGCGGCTAGCTTTACTCCTTCAGAAGTTAGCGTGCTTTCGACAGAAGTTAGCGTGCTTTCGACAGACGGACGGACGGACATGGCTAGATCGACATAAAATGTCGCGACGATCAAGAATATATTTACTTTATGGGGTCTCAGACGAATATTTCGAGTAGTTACAAACAGAATGACACAATTAGTATACCCCCCATCCTATGGTGGAGGGTATAAAAAGGATAAAAGAAAAGATTTGCTCTGCTATTAGAGCGATATCACGATATGGTCCGGTAAGGACCACAATTCAATTATAAAGGGTGATTTTTTTGAGGTTAGGATTTTCATGCATTCGTATTTGACAGATCACGTGGGATTTCAGACATGGTGTCAAAGAGAAAGATGCTCAGTATGCTTTGACATTTCATCATGAATAGACTTACTAACGAGCAACGCTTGCAAATCATTGAATTTTATTACCAAAATCAGTGTTCGGTTCGAAATGTGTTCAAATTTTGACAAATTTTGTTCAGCGATGAGGCTCATTTCTGGTTGAATGGCTACGTAAATAAGCAAAATTGCCGCATTTGGAGTGAAGAGCAACCAGAAGCCGTTCAAGAACTGCCCATGCATCCCGAAAAATGCACTGTTTGGTGTGGTTTGTACGCTGGTGGAATCATTGGACCGTATTTTTTCAAAGATGCTGTTGGACGCAACGTTACGGTGAATGAACACATTTCGAACCGAACACTGATTTTGGTAATAAAATTCAATGATTTGCAAGCGTTGCTCGTTAGTAAGTCTATTCATGATGAAATGTCAAAGCATACTGAGCATCTTTCTCTTTGACACCATGTCTGAAATCCCACGTGATCTGTCAAATACTAATGCATGAAAATCCTAACCTCAAAAAATTCACCCTTTATGTTGGAGACCTGTGTAAAATGTCAGCCAATTCGAATAAGAATTTGGGGACTCAAGAAGTAAAATGGAGAGATGGCTTTATACGGGAGCTGTATCAGGCTATAGACCGATTCAGACCATAATAAACACGTATGTTGATGGTCATGAGGGGATCCGTCGTACAAAATTTCAGGCAAATCTGATAATAATTGCGACTTCTAGAGGCTCAAGAAGTCAAGATCCCAGATTGGTTTATATAGCAGCTATAGCAGGTTATGAACCCATTTGAAACTCATTAAGCACAGTTGTTGAAAGTCATAATAAAATACTTCATGCAAAAATGCATTCAAATCGGAAAAGAATTGCGACCTCTAGAGGCTCAAGAAGTCCAGATCGCAGATCTGTTTATATGACACCTATATCAGGCTAGAAACCGATTTGGACCATACTTGGCACAGTTGTTGGATATCATAACAAAATATTTCGTGCAAAAATTCATTCCAACCGGATAAGAATTGCGCCCTCTATAGGTTTAAGAATTCAAGACCCAAGATACCGGTTTATATGAAAGCTATATCAGGTTATGTACCGATTTGAACCATACTTGGCTTCGGTCAAAAGTTCATTCCAATCGGATAAGAATTGCGCTCTCTAAAGGCTCAAGAAGTCAAGACCTAAGATCGGTTTATATGGCAGCTATATCAAAACATGGACCATTTACAATACTAACCGACCTACACTAATAAGAAGTATTTGTGCAAAATTTCAAGCGGCTAGCTTTATTCCTTCGAAAGTTGGCATGCTTTCGACAGACGGATGGGCGGACGGAGATGGCTAGATCGACATAAAATGTTATTACGATCAAGAATATATATACTTTATGGGGTCTAAGACGAATACTTCAAGTAGTTGCAAACAGTATACCCTTATCCTATGGTGGAGGGTATATAAATCGTGTAGTTTGCTATTAATGGAAACACAGAACTGACGTCTTAAACCGTCAAACTGGCCGATTGTTTCAGATGTCGCGTGAGTCGATCTTATTCTCCCCCGAACTTTATTCGTTATCGTTCGAAAACCCGATTTTGAAGGAAAAGATGTCCGGTAAAATTTTCATCAAACAATTACCGTGTATGTTTATAATTTGCTTCATGTCTTCATAAGTTCTAAAGTTTTCCTAATTTATTGGAGATAAAATGAGAAAAGGTGGGAGAATAAGAATCAGAAATACAAAGAGATTTCCACGTTATTGCAGTTGTAAACCTTTTTCTTTCTTTACCCACAAATTTTTACTTGGTAGATGATATAAATAAATAATTGATGTCAAATGACTTAGCGACTACCGTAAGTGTAGTATAAAACTTGTTGTCATAGATAAAAGTCTGCAGACTTATATTATTTTAACACATTTCCTTACTTACGGTGGGTATTAAGTTCTTTTTATGTAAACTTTTCATTGTAATCTTTTCATTAAAAAAAAAAAAAACAAGTAAAAGCGTGCTAAGTTCGGCCGGGCCGAATCTTATATACCCTCCACCATGGATCGCATATGTCGAGTTCTTTTCCCGGCATCTCTTCTTAGGCAAGAAAGGATATAAGAAAAGAGTTGCTCTGCTATTAAAACGATATCAAGATATGGTCCGGTTCGGACCACAATTAAATTATATGTTGGAGACCTGTGTAAAATTTCAGCCAATTCGTATAAGAATTGCGCCCATTGGGGCTCACGAAGTAAAATAGAGAGAACGATTTATATGGGATCTGTATCGGGCTATAGACCGATTCAGACCATAATAAACACGTTTGTTGATGGTCATGAGAGGATCCATCGTACAAAATTTCAGGCATATCGGATAATAATTGCGACCTCTAGGGGTCAAGAAGTCAAGATCCTAGATCGGTTTATATGTCAGTTATATCAGGTTATGAACCGATTTGAACCTTATTTGACACAGTTGTTGAAAGTAAAAATAAAATACGTCATGCAAAATTTCAGCCAAATCGGATAGGAATTGCGCCCTCTAGAAGCTCAAGAAGTCAAATCCCCAGATCTGTTTATATGACAGCTATATCAGGTTATGGACCGATTTCAACCATATTTGGCACAGTTGTTGGATATCATAACGAAATACTTCGTGCAAAAATTCATTCAAATCGGACAAGGATTGCGCCCTCTAGAGGCTCGAGAAGTCAAGACCCAAGATCGGTTTATATGGCAGCTATATCAGGTCATGGACCGATTTGAACCATACTTATCACAGTTGTTGGATATCATAACAAAATACGTCGTGCGAAATTCCATTCCAATCGGATAAGAATTGCGCCCTCTAGAGGCTCAAGAAGACAAGACCCAAGATCGGTTTATATGGCAGCTATATCAGGTTATGGACCGATTTGAACCATACTTGGCACAGTTCTTGGATATAATAACAAAACACGTCGTGCAAAATTTCATTTCAATCGGATAAGAATTGCGCACTCTAAAGGCTCAAGAAGTCAAGACCTAAGATCGGTTTATATGGCAGCTATATCAAAACATGGACCATTTACAATACTAACCGACCTACACTAATAAGAAGTATTTGTGCAAAATTTCAAGCGGCTAGCTTTACTCCTTCGGAAGTTAGCGTGCTTTCGACAGACAGACAGACGGACGGACGGACGGACGGACGGACGGACGGACAGACGGACGGACATGGCTAGATCGACATAAAATGTCGCGACGATCATTAATATATATACTTTATGGGGTCTCAGACGAATATTTCGAGTAGTTACAAACAGAATGACGAAATTAGTATACCCCCCATCTTATGGTGGAGGGTATAAAAAAATACGAAGAAAATCAATACTTCAAAAAGAAAATCTTATTATTTTTATACCCTCCACCATAAGATGGGGGGTATACTAATTTCGTCATTCTGTTTGTAACTACTCGAAATATTCGTCTGAGACCCCAAAAAGTATATATATTCTTGATCGTCGTGACATTTTATGTCGATCTAGCCATGTCCGTCCGTCTGTCCGTCCGTCCGTCCGTCTGTCGAAAGCACGCTAACTTCCGAAGGAGTAAAGCTAGCCGCTTGAAATTTTGCACAAATACTTCCTATTAGTGTAGGTCGGTTGGTATTGTAAATGGGCCATATCGGTCCATGTTTTGATATAGCTGCCATATAAACCGATCTTGGGTCTTGACTTCTTGAGCCTCTAGAGTGCGCAATTCTTATCCGATTGGAATGAAATTTTGCACGACGTGTTTTGTTATGATATCCAACAACTGCGGCTAGTATAGTTTAAATCGGTCCATAACCTGATATAGCTGCCATATAAACCGATCTTGGGTCTTGATTTCTTGAGCCTCTAGCGTGCGCAATTCTTATCCGATTTGAATAAATTTTTGCACGAAGTATTTCGTTATGATATCCAACAACTGTGCCAGGTATGGTTGAAATCGGTTCATAACCTGATATAGCTGTCATATAAACAGATCTGGGGATTTGACTTCTTGAGCTTCTAGAGGGCGCAATTCCTATCCGATTTGGCTGAAATTTTGCATGACGTATTTTATTTTTACTTTCAACAACTGTGTCAAATAAGGTTCAAATCGGTTCATAACCTGATATAGCTGCCATATAAACCGATCTGGGATCTTGACTTCTTGACCCGTAGAGGTCGCAATTATTATCCGATATGCCTGAAATTTTGTACGACGGATCCTCTCATGACCATCAACAAACGTGATTATTATGGTCTGAATCGGTCTATAGCCCGATACAGATCCCATATAAAGCGTTCTCTCTATTTTACTTCGTGAGCCCCAATGGGCGCAATTCTTATACGAATTGGCTGAAATTTTACACAGGTCTCCAACATATAATTTAATTGTGAACCGAACCGGACCATATCTTGATATTGTTTTAATAGCAGAGAAACTCTTTTTATGCCCTCCACCATAAGATGGGGGGTATACTAATTTCGTCATTCTGTTTGTAACCACTCGAAATATTCGTCTGAGACCCCATAAAGTATATATATTCTTGATCGTCGTGATATTTTATGTCGATCTAGCCATGTCCGTCCGTCTGTCCGTCCGTCCGTCTGTCTGTCGAAAGCACGCTAACTTCCGAAGGAGTAAAGCTAGCCGCTTGAAATTTTGCACAAATACTTCTTATTAGTGTAGGTCGGTTGGTATTGTAAATGGGCCATATCGGTCCATGTTTTGAGATAGCTGCCATATAAACCGATCTTGGGTCTTGACTTCTTGAGCCTCTAGAGTGCGCAATTCTTATCCGATTGGAATGAAATTTTGCACGACATGTTTTGCTATGATATCCAACAACTGTGCCAAGTATGGTTCAAATCGGTTTTTAACCTGATATAGCTGCCATATAAACCGATCTTGGGTCTTGACTTCTTGAGCCTCTAGAAGGCGCAATTCTTATCCGAATGGAATGGAATTTCGCACGACGTGTTTTGTTATGATACCCAACAACTATGCCAAGTATGGTTTAAATCGGTCCATAACCTGATATAGCTGCCATATAAACCGATCTTGGGTCTTGACTTCTTGAGCCTCTAGAGGGCACAATTCTTATCCGATTTGAATGAAATTTTGCACGAAGTATTTCGTTATGATATCCAACAATTGTGCCAAGTATGGTTGAAATCGGTTTATAACCTGATATAGCTGCCATATAAACCGATCTGGGGTCTTGACTTCTTGAGCCTCTAGAGTGCGCAATTCTTATCCGATTGGAATGAAATTTTGCACGACGTGTTTTGTTACGATATCCAACAACTGTGTCAAATATGGTTGAAATCGGTTCATAACCTGATATAGCTGTCATATAAACAGATCTGGGGATTTGACTTCTTGAGCTTCTAGAGGGCCCAATTCCTATCCGATTTGGCTGAAATTTTGCACGACGTATTTTATTTTTACTTTTAACAACTGTGTCAAATAAGGTTCAAATCGGTTCATAACCTGATATAGCTGCCATATAAACCGATCTGGCATCTTGACTTCTTGATCCCTAGAGGTCGCAATTATTATCCGAAAAGCCTGAAATTTTGTACGACGGATCCTCTCATGACCATCAGCAAACGTGTTTATTATGGTCTGAATCGGTCTATAGCCCGATACAGATCCCACATAAATCGTTCTCTCTATTTTACTTCGTGAGCCCCAATGTGCGCAATTCTTATACGAATTGGCTGAAATTTTACACAGGTCTCCAACATATAATTTAATTGTGGTCCGAACCGGACCATATCTTGATATCGTTTTAATAGCAGAGCAACTCTTTTCTTATATCCTTTTCTGCCTAAGAAGAGATGCCGTGAAAAGAACTCGACAAATGCGATCCATGGTGGAGGGTGTATAAGATTCGGCCCGGCCGAACTTAGCACGCTTTTACTTGTTTTATAAACATATTTTACACTATGGTCAAAGCCTACAGAACTAATAAATTTTTACTAAATAGAATCAATGCTGCTTCATATTGACTGATTGATTTCGATCCTAACTAAATAATGTATTGTGAATTATATAAATAATGTATTGTGAATTATAAAATTCCAAGGAAATAGACATTTTTATACCCGCCACCATAAGATGGGGGGTATACTAATTTCGTCATTCTGTTTGTAACTACTCGAAATATTCGTCTGAGACCCCATAAAGTAAATATATTCTTGATCGTCGCGACATTTTATGTCGATCTAGCCATGTCCGTCCGTCTGTCCGTCCGTCCGTCTGTCTGTCGAAAGCACGCTAACTTCCGAAGGAGTAAAGCTAGCCGCTTGAAATTTTGCACAAATACTTCTTATTAGTGTAGGTCGGTTGGTATTGTAAATGGGCCATATCGGTCCATGTTTTGATATAGCTGCCATATAAACCGAACTTGGGTCTTGACTTCTTGAGCCTCTAGAGTGCGCAATTCTTATCCGATTGGAATGAACGTGTTTTGCTATGATATCCAACAACTGTGCCAAGTATGGTTCAAATCAGTCCATAACCTGATATAGCTGCCATATAAACCGATCTTGGGTCTTGATTTCTTGAGCCTCTAGCGTGCGCATATCTTATCCGATCAGAATGAAATTTGGCACGACGTGTTTTGCTTGGCACAGTTGTTGATACCCAACAACTGTGCCAAGTATGGTTGAAATCGGTCCATAACCTGATGTAGCTGTCATATAAACCGATCTTGGGTCTTGACTTCTGGAGCCTCTAGAGGGCACAATTCTTATCCGATTTGAATGAATTTTTGCACGAAGTATTTCGTTATGATATCCAACAACTGCGTAAGTATGGTTGAAATCGGTCAATAACCTGATATAGCTGTCATATAAACATATCTGGGGATTTGACTTCTTGAGCTTCTAGAGGGAGCAATTCCTATTCGATTTGGCTGAAATTTTGCGTGACGTATTTATTTTTACTTTCAACAACTGTGTCAAATAAGATTCAAATCGGTTCATAACCTGATATAGCTGCCATATAAACCGATCTGTGATCTTGACTTCTTGACCCCTAGAGGTCGCACTTATTATCCGATATGCCTGAAATTTTGTACGACGGATCCTCTCATGACCATCAACAAACGTGTTTATTATGGTCTGAATCGGTCTATAGCCCGATACAGATCCCATATAAATCGTTCTCTCTATTTTACTTCGTGAGCCCCCAATGGGCGCAATTCTTATACGAATTGGCTGAAATTTTACACAGGTCTCCAACATATAATATAATTGTGGTCCGAACCGGACCATATCTTGATATCGTTTTAATAGCAGAGCAACTCTTTTCTTATATCCTTTTTTGCCTAAGAAGAGATGCCGAGAAAAGAACTCGACAAATGCGATCCATGGTGGAGGGTATATAAGATTCGGCCCGGCCGAACTTAGCACGCTTTTACTTGTTTTTGTTGTAAATGTGAATATATGAAATTATCCAAATTGAACAAGCGACTAGAGGGTCAAGCGTAATGGATTCAAATTTTGTCTTTAAGAATATTTATTCAAATATTTATTGTCTTTAAAAATATTTATTGTCCATAGAAAAAATTTTAGAAAAACGTTTTCGTTTTAAAAGATTACATTGAAATTTATCGAAAACTTTTTTTTAGAAAAAATAATTTCGAGTATGCCCGGGTCTGAGCAACATTTTGCCTTTAGAAAATTTATCATTGAAATTTCGCCTTTAGAAAAAAAATATTTGTCAAGTTTTTTCTTTATACAGAAAAAAATTCATTTTAATTTGAGCAAAATTTTGTGTCACAAAACGCATTGAGCAGGAGCAAAAAATGTTATTGAAATCTTGGCTTTATAAAAAAATTGTCTTTACAAATTTTTTTACTGAAATATAGTTTTTATACCCTCCACCATAGAATGGGGGGATCCTAATTTCGTCATTCTGTTTGTAACTACTCGAAATATTCGTCTGAGACCCCATAAAGTATATATATTCTTGATCGTCGCGACATTTTATGTCGATCTAGCCATGTCCGTCCGTCTGTCCGTCCGTCCGTCCGTCTGTCTGTCGAAAGCACGCTAACTTCCGAAGGAGTAAAGCTAGCCGCTTGAAATTTTGCACAAATACTTCTTATTAGTGTAGGTCGGTTGGTATTGTAAATGGGCCATATCGGTCCATGTTTTGATATAGCTGCCATAAAAACCGATCTTGGGTCTTGACTTCTTGAGCCTCTAGAGAGCGCAATTCTTATCCGATTGAAATGAAATTTTGCACGACGTGTTTTGTTATGATATCCAACAACTGTGCCAAGTATAGTTCAAATTGGTCCATAACCTGATATAGCTGCCATATAAACCGATCTTGGGTCTTGACTTCTTGAGCCTCTAGAGAGCGCAATTCTTATCCGATTGGAATGAAATTTTGCACGACGTGTTTTGTTATGATATCCAACAACTGTGCTAAGTATGGTTCAAATCGGTCCATAACCTGATATAGCTGCCATATAAACCGATCTTGGGTCTTGACTTCTTGAGCCTCTAGGGTGCGCAATTCTTATCCGATTTGAATGAATTTTTCCACGAAGTATTTCGTTATGATATCCAACAACTGTGCCAAGTATGGTTGAAATCGGTCCATAACCTGATATTGCTGTCATATAAACAGATCTGGGGATTTGACTTCTTGAGCTTCTAGAGGGCGCAATTCCTATCCGATTTGGCTAAAGTTTTGCATGACGTATTTTATTTTTACTTTCAACAACTGTGTCAAATAAGGTTCAAATCGGTTCATAACCTGATATAGCTACCATATAAACCGATCTGGGATCTTGACTTCTTGACCCCTAGAGGTCGCAATTATTATCCGATATGCCTGAAATTTTGTACGATGGATCCTCTCATGACCATCAACAAACGTGTTTATTATGGTCTGAATCGGTCTATAGCCCGATACAGCTCCCATACAAATCCATCTCTCTATTTTATTTCTTGAGCGCCCAAAGGGCGCAATTCTTATTCGAATTGGCCGACATTTTGGTCCAAACCGAACCATATATTGATATAGCTCTAATAGCAGAGCAAATCTTTTCTTATATCCTGTTTGCCTAAGAAGAGATACCGGGAAAAGAACTCGACAAATGCGATCCATGGTGAAGGGTATATAAGATTCGGCCCGGCCGAACTTAGCACGCTTTTACTTGTTTCTTCTAACATCCCCTTCATAATTAAGCAGCAGTCATTTTCAGCAATCAACAGACTTTTCAGAAGTAAGCCTGCTACTCTAAAATTGCATGAAAATTTACTGCTAATACGGTACAGCGGGCTCAAGTCGAAGGGTTTAGTCCCTAATTTGAAATACATATTGCTATGGCAGTAAATTTATCTTTGGGGGTGTTTTTGGGGAGGGGCGGTCCCCAAACACTTGGCCCCACATTTGGACATCAAATTCGTATTATATTTTCAAATACCTTTTATTTGAGTCCCATGTTGCCATTGTCGGTAAAAATTTCCGATCTAGAGGTGTTTTTATACCCACCGCCATTAGATGGGAGTATACTTATCTAGTCATTCTGTTTGTAACACCTCGAAATATACATCTAAGACCCCATCTTCTTATATATAACAAGTAAAAGCGTGCTATGTTCGGCCGGGCCGAATCTTATATACCCTTCACCATGGATCGAATTTGTCGAGCTCTTGCCACGGTATCTCTATATAGGAAAAGAATTGCTACGTTATTGGAACTATATCATGTCATGGTTCATTTCGGACCATAATTCATCTGAATATTGGAGACCATAGTAGAAGTCATTGTGTAAAATTTCAGCGAAATCTAGTAAGAATTACGCACTTTAGGGGATGAAGAAGTAAAATAGGGAGATCGGTTTATAGGGGATCTGTATTAGGTTATAAACCGATTCATGCCATATTCGACACGTTTCGACAAAATTTCAGCCAAATCGGAAAATATTTGCGCCTTTTAGAGGCTCAAGAATTTAAGTTAAGAGCTTATATGGCAGCTACATCAGGTTATGGACCGATTTGAACCATTCTTAATGCAGTTGTTGGAAATAATAACAAAACTACTCATGCAAAATGTAGGCCAAATCGGATTAAAATTGCGTCCTCTAGTGGCTCAAGAAGTCAAGACCCCAGATCGGTTAATATGACATCTATATCGGTTTATGAACCGGTTTATTTTTTTAACACAGTAGTTGAAAGTCATAACAAAACACGTCGAGTAAAATTTCAGCCAAATCGGATAGGAATTGCGCTCTCTATACGCTTAAGAAGTCAAGACCCCAGACAGCTATATCAGTTTATGGAACGATTTTAACCATACTCAGCACAGTTGTTGGAAGTCATAATAAAACACCTCATGCAAAATTTCAGCTTTCGGCTCAAGCAGTCAAGATCCCAGATCGGTTTATATGGCAGCTATATCAAAACGTGGACCGATATGGCCCATTTACAATCCCAACTGACCTATACTAATAAGAAGTATTTGTGCAAAATTTCAAGCGGCTAGCTTTACTCATTCGTAAGTTAGCGTGCTGTTGAAACACAGACTGTCGGACGGACGGACGGGCGGACGGACGGGCGGACGGACGGGCGGACGGGCGGACGGACGGACATGGCTAGATCGACATAAAATGTCGCGACGATCAAGAATATATATACTTTATGGGGTCTTAGACGAATATTTCAGGAGTTACAAACAGAATGACGAAATTAGTATACCCCCATCCTATGGTGGAGAGTATAAAAATCAATTTGTGTTTGTTTGTAGGTTTGTTTGTTTGTGTATTCCTTGTAGACTCAGAAACGGCTGAACCCATTTTCTTGCAATGTTCACAGATGATGCATGTTAATCCCGTGGTGAAAACAGGGTACTGTATTTTATTGATATCTGAAGGGGGGTGGATCCTCCCCTCTATCCTACTTTTCAGAAACGCCAGATCTCGGAGATGGGTGGTGCGATTTAAACGAAATTTTGTATGCTCTCATATAGTACCCTAAAAATAAAAATTTTTGTATCCAAATTTCGGATGGGGTACTTAGGGGGGCCGCCCCACCCTTAAACCTACCAAACATATATTTAAACCAATCACGACAATATGGGACTCAAATGAAAGGTATTTAGGATAAGAAAACGTATCTGATATCCAATTGTCGGACCACCCCAACCCCCAAAACACCCCTAAATCGGACATATATACCGACCATGGCAATATGGGACTCAAATGAATGGTATTTGCGAATGGAATACGAATCTAATATCCAAATGTGAAATGTGGGACCACGTTTCTGTGGGACCACCCCTTCCCCAAAAAGCCCCTCAAACAGGACTTATTTACTGATCATGGGAATATGGGGCTTAAATAAAAGGAATTTGAGTGTAGAATCTGATATCTAAATATGGGACCAAGTGATTGGGGGCCGCCTCTCCCAAAAAACATCCCTCAAATGGTAGAAATTTACGATCATAACAATATTAGGCACAAATGAGAGGTCTTTGGGAGTGAAGCACGAATCTGATATCAATATTCGGGAAAAGTGTATATAGGGCCATACCACCCCCACAACACCACCCAAATACTAAGTATTTGCTGACTATTGCAATATGAGGCTCAAATTAGAGGGGTTTTCAAGTAGAAAACGAATCCGATATATATTTTCAAGGCCAACTCACTGAGGCAATATGGGACTCAAATGAATGGTATTTGCGAATGGAATACGAATCTAATATCCAAATGTGAAATGTGGGACCTCGTTTCTGTGGGACCACCCCTTCCCCAAAAAGCCCCTCAAACAGGACTTATTTATTGATCATGGGAATATGGGGCTTAAATAAAAGGAATTTGAGTGTAGAATCTGATATCTAAATATGGGACCAAGTGATTGGGGGCCGCCTCTCCCAAAAAACATCCCTCAAATGGTAGAAATTTACGATCATAACAATATTAGTCACAAATGAGAGGTCTTTGGGAGTGAAGCACGATTCTGATATCAATATTCGGGAAAAGTGTATATAGGGCCATACCAACCCCACAACACCACCCAAATACTAAGTATTTGCTGACTATTGCAATATGAGGCTCAAATTAGAGGGATTTTAAAGTAGAAAACGAATCCGATATATATTTTCAAGGCCAACTCACTGAGTGAGCGCCCATCCCGCAAAACACCCCCCAAGCCGGTCATGTTTGCCGACTATGAAAATATGGGGTTCAAATTAATGGTATTTGAGAGAAGACCATGGATCTAATGTCAACATTCGGGACCAATTGTCTAGAGGACGTTCCACCACCATAACAACTCCCAAATAGGACATATTTGCTCACCAAGACAATTTGAGTCTTAAAGAGAGTGGAACAAAATATTTATAGTTTTTAGAGCCAATACCCCATACTGGACATATTTTCTGACTTTTGCAATAAGGAGTTTAAATGAGATTAGAAAACGAATTGGATATCCAATTTTGAGGCTAATGGCAATATGGGGTTCAAATAAATGATATATAGATATATGAGAATAGAGCACGTTTAAATCGAGAATAAATGGGGCATATTTACCGACCATGTCAATGTGGAGCTTAAATGAAAGGCATTGGGGTATTGATAACCACTTTCGGGCCCATTTTTCTGGGGGTCTACCCCCTTTCCCAAAATACCCCACAAACAGCAATTTTTACGGACCGTCGCAATATGGGGCTCAAAAAAAGGTGTTTGGGAGTAGAAAACGAATTTGATAACCTATTTTGGGGCCATGTGTTTGAGGGACGCCTCATCCAGTAAACTCCTCTTAAGCCAATGGCAATATGGGGTTTAAAAAAATGGTATTTGAGAGAAGAGCACGATGCAGATATTTTTTTTTTTAGGGCCAAGTATCTGGGGGACCATCTCTCCCCCTAAAACACCACTAAATCAGACATAATGAGAATATCGGGCTGAAATGAAGTATTTTAAGAATGGAGTACACTTTACATCCAAACCTAAATTCGTAGACAAATAAAGCTCATATGGGATTCGGACAATGGCACTTATATTGTTAAACTATTAGTCAAGCGATATACTATTTTCGTAGCATGATATTTCACTAAAAGCTCTTTAATTGTCGTAAAAATATATTCCAAGGAAACTTTAGTTCCATATAAAGTAAAAGAAGGCGCAGCGGAGCGGGCCCGCGTCAGCTAGTATCTTATATATTAAAAATTCAATTTGTGTTTGTTTGTTTCTTTGTATGTATGACTAAGTGTTTGGGGGGCCGCCTCTCCCAAGTGGGACACATTCACGACAATAGCCACATGGGGCTTAAATGAAAGGTCTTTGGGAGAAAAGCACAAATCTGATACAAATATTCGGAAAAAGTGTCCATGGGGCCACCCCATGACAACACCACCCAAATAGTAAATATTTGCTTACTATTGCAATATGAAGCTCAAATAAGAAGGCAATGAGGAGTTTAAATGAGATTTGAAAACGAATTTGATACCCAATTTTGAGGTCAATGGCAGTATGGGGTTCAAATAAATTATATATAGATACTAGCTGACCCGGGCCCGGTCTGCTGCGCCTTCTTTTAATTTATATGGAACAAAAGTTTCCTTGGAATATTTATTTTCGACAATTAAAGATCTTTTAGTGAAATACCATGCTAACTTGATTATCAGTTTAACAATATAAATGCCTTAATCTGAATCCCATATGATCTTCATTGATCTACGAATTTAAGTTTGGATGTAAGGTGTACTCCATTTTTAAAATACTTCATTTCAGCCTGATATTCTCATGATGTCTGATTTAGTGGTGTTTTCGGGGGAGAGGTGGTCCCCCAGATACTTGGCCCTGAAAAAATATCAGCATCGTACTCGTCTCTCAAATACCATTTATTTAAACCCCATATTGCCATTGGCTTAAGAGGAGTTTACAGGATGAGGCGTCCCCCTAACACATGGCCCCAAAAAAGGTTATGAAATTCGTTTTCTATTCTCAAATTCTTTTAATTTGAGCCACATATTGGCATGATCGAAAATTTTTTCCCTTTGGGGGTGTTTTGGAAAGGGGTAGATCCCCAGAAAATTGGTACCGAAAATGGGTATCACATCTTACACTACGCCCCAATATCTTTCATTTAAGCTCCACATTGACATGGTCGGTAAATATGGCCGATTAAGGGGTGTTTTGGTGATTGGAGTGGTCCCCCAAACACTAAGCCCGGAAAATATATCAGCAACGTGCTCTATTCTCATATATCTATATATCATTTATTTAAACCCCATATTGCCATTGCCCTCAAAATCGGATATCAAATTCATTTTCTAATCTAATTTAAACTCCTTTTTGCAAGAGTCAGCAATTATGTCCGGTTTGGGGTATTGGCCCTAAAAACTATGAATATTTAGTTCCCCTCTCTTTAAGACCCAAATTGTCTTGGTGAGCAAATAGGTCCTATTTGGGGGTTGTTATGGTGGTGGGACGTCCCCCAGACAGTTGGCCCCTAATGTTGATATCAGATACGTGGTCTACTCCCACATACCTTTAATTTGAGCCCCATATTTCCATAGTCGGCAAACATGACCGGCTTGGTGGTTGTTTGAGGGGGTTGGCGGCCACTCAGTGAGTTGGCCTTATATATGTCGGATTCGTGTTCCACTTTAAAACCCCTCTTATTTGAGCCTCATATTGCAATAGTCAGAAAATACTTACTATTTGGGTGGTGTTGTGGGGTTGGGGTGGCCCATAGACACCTTTCCCGAATATTGATATCAAATTTATGCTTTACTCCCAAAGACCTTTCATTTGAGCCCTATGTTGCTATGGTCGTAAATTTGTCCCCTTTGGCGGATGTTTTTGGTGAGAGGCGGCCCCCAAAACACTTGGTCTCATATTTGGATATCAGATTCGAATTCTACATTCAAATACTTTTTATTTAAGCCCCATATTCCCATGGTCAGTAAATAAGTCCTGTTTGGGGGGTGTTTTGGGGAAGGGGTGGACCCCCAAAACCGTGGTCCCACATTTGGATATCAGATTCGTATTCTACTCGCAAATACCTTTCATTTAAGTCCTATATTGTCATGGTCAGTAAATATGTCGGATTTAGGGGTGTTTTGGGGCTTGGAGTGGTCCCCCTAGCACTTGGTCCGACAATTGGATATCATATACGTTTTCTTATCCTAAATACCTTTCATTTGAGTCCCATATTGTCGTGATTGGTCCAAATATATGTTTGGTAGGTTTTAGGGTGGGGCAGCCACCCTAAGTACCCCATCCGAAATTTGGATACCAAATTCTTATTATTAGGGTACTATATGACAGCACCCGAAATTTCGCTTAAATCGCACCACCCATCTCCGAGATCTGGCGTTTCTGAAAATTTGGGTAAGGGGGAGGATCCTCCCCCCCTTCAGATATAAATATATGTAGTACCCTATTTTCACCACGGGGTCATTATGCACCATCTGTGAAAATTTCAAGAAAATCGGTTCAGCCGTAGCAGAGTCTATAAGGAACACACAAACATACAAACAAACCTTCAAACAAACACAAATTGATTTTTAAACCCTCCACCATAGGATGGAGGGTATACTAATTTCGTCATTCTGTTTGTAACTACTCGAAATATTCGTCTGAGACCCCATAAAGTATATATATTCATGATCGTCGTGACATTTTATGTCGATCTAGCCATGTCCGTCCGTCTGTCTGTCGAAAGCACGCTAACTTCCCAAGGAGTAAAGCTAGCCGCTTGAAATTTTGCACAAATACTTCTTATTAGTGTAGGTCGGTTGATATTGTAAATGTTTTTAAATATAGCTGCCATATAAAACGATCTTGGGTCTGGAATTCTTGAGCCTCTAGAGTGCGCCATTCTTATCCGATTTGCATGAAATTTTGCATAACGTGTTTTGTTGTGATATCCAACAACTGTGCCAATTATGGTTCAAATCGGTTCATAAGCTGATAAAGCTGTCATATAAACCGATCTTGGGTCTTGACTTCTTGAGCCTCTAGAGTGCGCAATTCTTATCCGATTGGAATGAAATTTTGCACGACGTATTTTGTTATGATATCCAACAACTGTGCCATGTATGGTTTAAATCGGTCCATAACATGATATAGCTGCCATATAAACCGATCTTGGGTCTTGGCTTCTTGAGCCTCTAGAGTGCGCAATTCGTATCCGATTGTTATGATATCCAACAAGTGTTCCAAGTATGGTTCAAATCGGTTCATAACCTGATATAGCTGTCATATAAACCGATCTTGGGTCTTGACTTCTTGAGCCTCTAGAGGGCGCAATTCTTATCCGATTTGAATGAATTTTTGCACGAAGTATTTTGTTATGATAACCTGATATAACTGTCATATATAAACAGATCTGGGGACTTGACTTCTTGAGCTTCTAGAGGGCGCAATTCCTATCTGATTTGGCTGAAATTTTGCATGACGTTTTTTATTTTTTGTTTCAACAACTGTGTCAAATAAGGTTTAAATCGGTTCATAACCTGATATTGCTGCCATGTAAACCGATCTGGGATCTTGACTTCTTAAGCCTCTAGAGGTCGCAATTATTATCCGATTTGCCTGAAATTTTGTACGACGGATCCTCTCTTAACCATCAGCATACGTGTTTATTATGGTCTGAATCGGTCTATAGCCCGATGCAGCTTCCATACAAATCCATCTCTCTATTTTACTTCTTGAGCCCCCAAAGGGTGCAAATTTTATTCGAATTGGCTGACATTTTACACAGGTCTACAACATATAATTTAATTGTGGTCCAAACCGGACCCTATCTTGATATCGCTCTCATAGCAGAGCAAATCTTTTCTTATATCCTTTTTTGCCTTACAAGAGAGGCCGGGAAAGAACTCGACAAATGCGATCCATGGTGGAGGGTATATAAGATTCGGCCCGGCCGAACTTAGCACGCTTTTACTTGTTATATATAAGATATGAGAATAGAGCACGTTGCTGATATATTTTCCGGGCATAGTGTTTGGGGGCCACCCCAATCCCCAAAACACCCTTAAATCGGGCATATTTACCAACCATGTCAATGTGCAGTTTAAAGTTTGAGGTATTAGTGGGTAGAGCAAGATTTGACACCCACTTTCAGGGCCAATTTTCTGGGGGTCTACCCCATTCCCAAAATATTCTACAAGCAGCAATTTTTTGCTGACCATCGCAATATGGGGCTCAATTAAAGGTATTTGGGAGTATAATACGAGTTTGATATCCAAATGTAGGACCATATATTTAGGACATCACCCCTCCCCAAAACACTCCCCAAAGGGTAAAAATTGTTCTACCATGCTAATATGTGTCTCCAATGAAAGGTATTTGAGATTAGAAATCGAATTTGATAACCAATGTTGGGGCCATGTGTTTGGGGGACCCCACATCCTGTAAACTCCCCTTAACCCAATAGCAATATGGGGTTGAAATAAATGTTATTTGAAGGAAGAGCATAGCGCAGATTTTTTTCAAGGCCAAGTGTCTGGGGGACCATATCAGCTCCGAAAACACCTTTAAATCAGATATCATAAAAATATCGGGCTGAAATAAAGTATTTTAGGAATGGAGAACACCTTACATCTAAACTTAAATTCGTAGACTAATAAAGGTCATATGGGATTCAGATAAAAGCACTTATATTGTTAAACTGTTTGTCAAGCGATATACTATTTTCGTAGCATGGTATTTCACTAAAAGCTCTTTAATTGTCGAAAATAAATATGCCAAGGAAAATTTTGTTCCATATAAAGTAACAGAAGACGCAGCGGAGCAGGTCCGGGTCAGCTAGTAAAGTATATATATTCTTGATCGTCTCGTCGTCCTGAATCGATCTAGCCATGTCCGTCCGTCTGTTGAAATCACGATAGCGTTCGAACGCGTAAAGCTAGCAGCTTGAAATTTTGCAGAGATTCTTAATATTGATATAGGTCGTTGGGAATTGCAAATGAGCCATATCGGTTCAGATTTAGATATTGCTTCCAAATAAACCGATCTCCCGATTGAATTCTTGAGCCCCTGGAAGCCGCAATTTTTGTCCGATTTGGCTGAAACTTTCCACGTGGTGTTCAGTAATGACTTCCAAAATCTGTGCCAAGTACGGTCAGAATCGGTCTTCATGACATAGCTCCCACATATACCGATCTGCCTTCCGATTTGACTTCTTGAGTCCTTACAGGCCGCATTTTTGTCCGAGTTGGCTGAAATTTTGCATGCGGTGTTCTGTTACGACTTCCAATAACTGTGCCACATACGGTCAAAATCAGTCTATAGCCGATATTGCTCCCATGTAAACCGGTCTTTCTATGATCCTTGTTCGTTTCTTAGAAGCTTTAATTTAGTTTCTTAGAAGCTAGTTTGACATGTTGGTAATAAGACAAAATTTTGCCCTACAACTTAATTTATTTTGTATACATTTTTAGCAGAATCCATGGTAGTGGGTTCCCAAGATTCAGCCCGGCCGCACTTGGCACGCTTTTAGTTGTTGTTTTTAGGTTACTATAAGAAAACACAAAAAATTTCGCTAAATCGCACCACCCATCTCTGAGATCTGGCTTTACTTTAAATTAGCGAAATGGGTAGGCACAGTTACGTCTTCTTGCTGCACACAGGTTAAGTTCTTGAACGGGCCAAATCGGACCATATTTGTATAGACCGGTCTGCCTATAAAGCGTCTAAAGTCCATAAAATCTTTATTTACTACCCGATTGCGCCAAAATTTGAAGCAGTGCTTTGTTTTAAGCCCCCCGACATACCACCTTAATACGATTCAGATCGGACTATTCGTGAATATAGCTGCCATATAGACCGATCTGACTTAAAAGGTCTGAAGCCCATAAAAGCTTTATTTTTTCCGATTTCGTCGAAATTAGAAACCGTGAGTTATTTTAATCCTTCTGACATCGACTCATATATGGTTCAAGTCGGAATGTATTTAGATATAGCTGCCGATCTGCCGTATAGGGCCTAAGGCCCACAAAAGCTGCAATTTTTACTCAATATCGCTGAAATTTAAAACAGTGAGTTATTTTAAGTCTCCCGACATCCAACCTAAATATGGTTTAGATCGAACTATATTTAGATATAGCTACCATCAGGGACGTAGTCGATCCCGAGCACCCCCACCCCAACAAATGATTTTGTCTAAAGAAAAAATTAAATTTAAATATTTTTAACACAAAAGTTTAGTAAAACTTTTTAAAATTGCAAAATTTCATATTTATAATATTTTATAGAGATAAAAAATCAGACCAGGACCATTTTTAAATTATCTTTCTTAGGAACAAAATTATAATGTATTTTTTTCTAACCTTATTATAATGAAATTGTTTCTTAAATATTCCACGTAATATTTTTAAACACAAAACTTCATCAAAATTTTTCCTAAAGACAAAATTTGAATAATTCAGCGTAACATTTTTCTCAGCCCGAGCCAGACCCCATCGAAAATATTTTTTTTTAAAGACATAATTTCATTTAAATTTTCCTTAAGACAAACTTTTAATAAAAAATTTTCCTAAGACTGCATATTCATGATTTTTATACCCTCCACCTTAGGATGGGGGAATACTAATTTTTTCATTACGTTTGTAACTCCTCGAAATATTCCTCTGAGACCCCATAAAGTGTATATATCCTTGATCGTCATGTCATTTTAAGTCGATCTAGCCATGTCCGTCCGTCTGACCCCCGTCTGTCCGTTAGTATGTACGTCCTTTCGTCTGTCCGCCCGTCCGTCTGTCCGTCCGTCTGTCTGTTCGTCCGTCGAAAGCACGCTAATTTTCGATGAAGTAAAGTTAGCCGCTTGAAATTTGCACGAATATATCTTATTAGTGTAGGTCAGTTGGCATTGTAAACGGGACATATCGGTCAATGTTTTGATATAGCTGCCACATAAGCCGATCTTGGACCTTGACTTCTTGAGTCACTAGAGGGCGCAATTCTTATCCGGTTTGGGTAAAATTTTGCATGAGGTGTTTTGTTATGATTTCCAACAAATGGGTGGTTCAAATTGGTCCATAACGTGAGATACCTGTCATATAAACTGATCTGGGGTCTTCAATTCTTCCGCCTCTAGAGGGCGCTATTCCTATTCGATTTGGCTGAAATTTTGTAAGAGGTGTTTTGTTAGGACCTTTAACCTGATATAGCTGCCATATAAACCGATCTTCAATCTTGACTTCTTCAGCCACTAGAGAGCGCAATTCGTATCCGATTTGGCTGAATTTTTTCAACAAGTGTTTTGTTATGACTTCTAACAACTATGTTTAATATGGTTTTAGTTGGTCCATAACCAGATTTAGCCGCCATATACAGGTCTGGGATCTTGACTTCTTGAGCCTCTTGAGGTCGCAATTATTATCCGATTTGGCTGAAAATTTGTACAACGACTTCTCTAATGATAGCCTGATACAGCTCCCATATAAACCGATCTACCTATTTTACTTCTTGAGTTCCTAAAGGGCGCAATTGTAATGTATTCGAATTGGCTGAAATTTTACTCAACGACTTCTACTATGGTCTCCAACATTCAGTTCAATTATGGTCCGAATCAGACAACAACTTGATATTATAGCTCCAATATCATAGCAATTCTTTCTCTTTATCATAGATTTGCCTAAAAAAGATATTGGGAAAAGAACTCGACACATGCGATCCATGGTGTAGGGTATGTAAGATTCTGCCCGGCTGAACATAGCACGCTGTTACTTGTTTATAGTAGACTGTTGTATTCAATTTTGCTGTTTTTAAATTCCAGCTCGACGTTTTTTTTTTGTCTTTAATTTAAGTTATTTATCGATATTTAGGATATAAAATTCGTGTTTGTTTTTCATTTTGATATGTCATATCTTGGAGATGCATTCCATTGAAATATTGATAACTAAATTTAAAAAAACACAGTCCTCGAGTCCCCGATCTTGAATTGAAAAACAACAAAACTTAAAACTAAAGCAGTCAAAATTTCAGCAAAATTTTTCTTGGAGAAACTTTTATCGAAATATTATTTTTAGAGAAAATGTTATTGATGTGCTGTCTTTAAAGAAACTTTCAATAATTTTTTCACAAAAATGTCATTGAAAAATGTCAAGAAGCGAAATCGGGAGATCGGTTTATATGCGAGCTGTATCAAGCTATAGATCGATTCTGACCATCTTGCATACATATGTTGAAGGCCATGGAAGGAGCCGTTGTACAAAATTTGTGCCAAATCGGATGAGAATTGCGCTCGTTAGAGGCTCAAGAAGTCATGACCCAAGATCGGTTTGTATGGTAGCTATATCAGGTTATGAACCGATTTAAACCATACTTGGCATAGTTGTTGGAAGTTATATCAAAACACTATGTGCAATATTTCAATCAAATCGGACAAGAATTGCGCCCTCTAGAGGCTCAAGCAGTCAAGACCAAAGATCGGTTTTTATAGCAACTATATCAGGTTAAAGACCGATTTGGAACATACTTAGCACAGTTGTTGGAAGTGATATCAAAACACTATGTGCGAAATTTCAGTCAAATCGGGCGAGAATTGCGCCCTCTAGAGGGTCACAAAGTCAAGACCCAAGATCGGTTTGTATGGCAGCTTATCAAAACATTGACCGATATGGCCCATTAACAATCCCAACCGACCTACACTAATAAAAAGTATTTGTGCAAAATTTCAAGCGGCTTGCTCTACTCCTTCAAAAGTTAGCGTGCTTTCGAAAGACAGACGGACGAACGGCTAGATGGACGGACATGGCTAGTTCGACTTGAAATGTCACGACGATCAAGAATATATATACTTTATGGGGTCTTAGACGCATATTTCGAGGTGTTGCAAACAGAATGACGAAATTAGTATACCCCCAACCTATGGTGGAGGGTAAAAAAAAGTTTAATTAAAATTTAAATTTAAAATTATGGATTTTTTTGTTTTGGAAAAAAATTTCATTGAAATTTTGACTTTGGAGAAAATTGCATTGAAATATTTTCTTTTGAGAAAATTGCATTATTTTTTGTCTTTAGGCAAAATTGCATCGAAATATTGTCTTCAGAAAAAATTTAATTGAAATTTAGTCTCAAAAAAATTTAATAAATAAATAAAAAAATGTCTCTAAAAATTGCTTTGAAATATTATCAAATATTATCATAAAAAATGTCAATGAAATGCTATGTTAAGAAAATTTTTTATTACAAATTTGTTTCTAAAAGTAATTGGTTGAAAATTTTTTTAGAAAAAATCGCAGTTAAACTTTGAAGAAAATTCATTAAAATTCTGATTAAAAAATTTATTGAAATTTTAGGTTTGAAAATATCTTATATATAAAAATGAATTTGCATTTGTTTGTAAGTTTGTTTGTTTGTTTGGTTTTTTTTTGATTGTTTGTATGTTTGTATGTTCCTTATAAACTTAGAAACGGCTGAACCGATTTTCTAGAAATTTTCACAAATGGTGCATAATGACCTCGTGGTGAAAATAGCGTACTCAATTTTTTGATATCTGAAAGGGGGGGGGGGGGGGGGCC
>NW_026739156.1:0-19541 GCF_963082655.1 Stomoxys calcitrans | reverse complement strand
TAATTGATTTGGGCCATGGGAGTTCTTTCGCAAGACACAACGGATTTCATAAATGCCTTCAATAGCTACCGGAAGCGTCGACAGGTTGCGGATGGTGGAAAGCTCCGTTTTTATGCGGAGTAGCTCCAAGAGAGCTGGAGAGTCTCACTGAGAAGTCAGGTGGCACTAGCTCTTTATTAAATACTAAATGCCAATGATACTCGAGATGACAAGGTGAGTTTTTGGCGCCTTCAAATAACCAATGCCCAACATCAGCGTCTGTTCCCAGGTTAGGGGCGAGCGTCGGATCTTGAAGCAAGCGGCTCGCCACAACGAGGGATGCATGTGCAATTCCACAAAACCAGCCAACCGCAATCCGCATAAAAGCCAAATTCTTTAACATCAGCCATATATGTGTCCAAGCCCCGACAGAAGACAAAGACCAGCAGACCAAGGATATTTTCTACGACCGGCTAGAGAGAGAATATAACCGCGGCGCCGCCCATGATATTAAAATTGTTCTGGCAAATTTTAATGCAAAAATAGGGAAGGAAGATATTTTTGGTCCAATAGTCGGAAAGTTTAGCCTCCACGAGATAATGTCCAGTAATGTTTTGAGACTGATAGATTCCGCCGCGGCAAAAAACAAGGTATTTAGTAGCACCAGATTTCAAAAAAAATATGTTCACAAAACCACATGGCTGTCACCCGATCAAAACACGAGGAACCAAATGGATCGCATTGTGATAGGTGGAAGGCATTCATCCAGCATTTTAGATGTACGATCGATCCGTGGAGCGAATATAGATTCGGATCATTACTTTGTTGCAGCAGAGGTTCGCACCCGTTTGAACATGGCGAGAAAAGTACGTAGTCTGACATGGCACGGAAGCTGGACATTGAAAAACTGCAAACACAACAGATGGCAGCGGCATACTCCACTCGACTAACCCTACTGCTTGATGAAAGCACTCCATATTCCGATGATATAATGGCGCAGTGGCAAACTATTGCCCGCCCCATGGAAAATGCAGCGAAATCCGTACTTGGGTAACGGAAACCTTCTGCAAAGACAAAGAAGGAAATCTGCTAACTGACACAGATAACATGCTGAGGATATAGAAGGAACATTTTACCCAACTGCTAGTGAACGACGTTGGCTACGTAGAGGATACCGCAGAACCAATCCCTGATGATGGTATAGAATGTTTACCTCCTAGTCAAAATGAAGTTCAAGTAGCAGCGACCCCACTGAAGAACAACAAGGCAGTAGGAACCGACGGGTTGCCCGCTGAACTATTTAAGACCGGAGACTACATGCTCATAAGACGTACACATCAGCTTATCTGCGCAATTTGGCTAGAATAACGCATATCCGATGATTTCAACCTCAGCATACTGTGTCCCGTACACAAGAAAGGAGACAAGGCGGAATGTGCCAACTACAGAGGAATAGGTCTTCTCCCCATTGCATACAAGATATTCTCGAGCGTACCGTGTGAAAAATAAAAAACCTAAAGTCAATGGGATAATTGGGCCCTATCAATGCGGCTTTAGACCAGGTAAATCTACCCTGGACCAGATATTCACACTGCGCCAAATCCTGGAAAAGAACCGAGAAGGACAAATCAACACCAAATCAACACCTTGACTACAAAGCCGCCTTCGATACTCCTTTACGTTCAAAGGTATTTCAAGCCGTGTCTGAGTTTGGTATCCCTGCAAAATTAATAAGACTCTGCAGGATGAGAATCTCTCCGAACCATTTAATACCAAACGAGGTTTCAGACAAGGAGCCTATCGTGTGATCTCCTTAGGTTTTAGCCTATCGTGTGATCTCTTTAATATCCTGTTGGAGAAGATCATACGAAATGCAGATGGGAATAGATATGGCACACTAATCACAAAAGAACACATGCTACTAGCCTATGCTGACGATATCGTCATCATAGGTCGATCACCGGAAGTAGTAACTGCAGCTTTTGAAAGAATCGAAAGAGAGTCAGTGAAAATGGGTCTGGCAGTAAATTGAGATAAGACAAAATAGATGGTTTCAACTCCCAAGAAGCCTTGGACAACCGAGCAAATAAAGAAAATTGAGAAAGTTGGGAATCACAACTTTGAGGTAAACAGTTGCTACTTCTTTACTTGGTAAACAGTTGCTACTTAGGACTAAGTAGCCTGTTTGGAAGCAAGGCCACCTCTCGACAGACGAAGATTACACTATAAAAGACATTGATGGGTACTTGTGAATGAATGAGTACTTGTGAAAGCAGATGAGGCAGTGCTTGAAGTATTTGAGAGAAAGATTCTTCGTAGAATATATGGACAAGTTCATGGAGAGTATAGCCGACATATGAACCACGAGCTGCATGACGACGATAGCATAGTTACACGCATCAAAATACAACGGCTGCGTTGGCTAGGTCATGTTGTCAGAATGCATGAAGAAGCTCCAGCAAAGAAGTCTTTTGAAGGCAAACACGGTGATACACGCAAACCGGGAAGACCAAACGCCCGATGGAAAGATCAAGTGGTGGGAAACACCTCAAAACTTGGAGTCAGAGATTTTAGAATAAGCGCAGAAGATCGAGGCGCTTGAAGCGCTATTCTACGTTCGGCTAGTGGAACAAATGTTCTTTCACAACCAATTAGAGTCAAGTAAAGTAATAAGCACGACTTTCCGAATGAGGCCTCCCAACAAAACTAGAAGTGCTTTTAATTGTTGGACTTAGTCATGTTAGAAATTAAATAAAGTATATGTATAACTAAGTATCTTTAATTGATATGTGAGTACTTCACCCCTGTTCCTTGATGGAATGTTCATGGGAAAATTTGTAAGTATTTTTAAAACATAAACATTTGGTTTTATTTACTTTTTTACGGATTAGAAAAAAGATTTTGGAAATAATTATGAGTCACTATGACATAATGAATATTCATTTGGCATATTGATTAGTTAATTGTCAAGGGATTGTGTGCAACATTTACATTAATTCATGCCAAATCAATGTCATTGGAAACAATTTTCTTGTTCTGTGTATCGCCAATCGTGCGGCATGGGTAATTGTAGTCCAGATTGTGATCCACAGCAGAAACTATAATCCGCGCCAAAGCAAAATAATATTTAAAAGAACTGAAGAACAAAACAAGTAAAAAAGTTCGGCCGGCCGAATCTTGAGAATCCACCACCATGGATTCTGCTAAAAAGTGGAAGTCGTAACGAGACACTCACGCAAAATGTCAGCTCAATCGGACAACAATTGCGGCTTCTATGGGATCAAGAAGTCAAATCGGGAGATCGGTTTATATGGACGCTACATCAGGTTATATACCTCTTCGAAACATACTTGGCAAAATTTTGGCTTAATCGGACAACAATTGCGGCTTTTTAGGGGTTTAAGAAGTCAAATCGGCAGATCGGTTATATGCGAGCTATATCAGGTTATGGACCAATTTTTACCGTACTTGGCACAGTTGTTGGAAGTCGTAAAAGAACACCACATGCAAAATTTCAACCAAATCGGACAAAATTTTGCGGCTTGTAAGGGCACAAGAAGTCAAATCGGGAGATTGGTTTATATGGGAGCTATAACTAAATCCGAGCCGATATAGCCCATTTGCAATTCCCAATGACCTACAATGATACTAATTATCTGTGCTAAATTTCCAGCGGCTAGCTTTACGCTTTCGACCACTATAGTGATTTCGACAGACGGACAGACGGACATGGCTAGTTCGAATCAGAATGTCGAGAGGATCCAGAATATATGTACTTTATGGGGTCGCAGATCAATATTTCAAGGTGTTACATACGGAATGACTAGATTAGTATACCCCTATCCTATGGTGGTGGGTATAAAAAAAGATGGATACCGTTACTCGCATAATTTACCATGGTCATTTTATTTCATATTTTTAAATTTTTTCATTTTTTATACCCTCCACCATAGGATGGGGGTACACTAATTTCGTCATTCTGTTTGCAACTTCTCGAAATATTCGTCTAAGGCCCCATAAAGTAGATATAATATTGGTCGTCATGACATTTTAAGTCTATCTAGCCATGCCCATCCGTCTGTCTGTAAAAGCACGCTATCTTTCGAAGGAGTAAAGCTGGCAGCTTGAAATTTTTTTTACAAATACTTTTTTAGCGTAGGTCGGTTGGGATTGTAAATGGGCCATATCGGTCCATGTTTTGATATAGCTGCCATATAAACCGATCTTTGATCTTGACTTCTTGATCGACTAGAGAGCGCAATTCTAATCCTATTTGGCTTAAATTTTGCACGACATCTGTGCTAAGTATGATTCAAATCGGCCTATAACCTAACATAGCTGCCATATAAACCGATCTGGGGTCTTGACTTCTTCAGCCTCTAGAGGGCGCAATTCTCATCGGATTTGACTGAAATTTTCACGACCCTCAACATACGTGTCAAATATAATCTGAAGCGGTCGATAGTCTGATACAGCTCCCATATAAACCGATGACTCTATTTTACTTCTTGAGCCCCTAAATTGCGGAATTCTTATTAGAATTGGCTGAAACTTTACACAATGACTTCTTCTATGGTCTCCAACATTCATGACAAATAGTGGAGGGTATATAAGATTCGGCCCGGCCTAACTTAGCACGCTTTTACTCGCTTCTTCTTACCGCGCACGACTTTTCTTGACGATTGCGCACATCAGACTATTTGTGCTAAAATGAAATTGTTTGCATGGTTTCAGCTGTTGCTGACGCCTTTTTGTCAGCGGCACATGCATCTGCATTGCTCTGAATGGTTTATGACGTTGCGCATGACTATTGCATATTTGTTTTTATTATCAACACAGACAGTTTCCAATAACAGCATAAAAGGGTCACATTTTTCTGACATAAAAGGGTCAAAAGGGTAAACATATAGAATGTCCCATAGACAAACGAAAATGTAAAAGGCGGACTTGGCTTTTTATACCCTACACCATCACTGTGGTACAGGGTATTATAGATTTGTGCATTTGTTTGCAACGCTAAGAAGGATAAGAGCTAAACCCATTGTTAAGTATATATATCGGCTCAGATCACTTCCTGATTTGATTTAGCTATATATCTGTCCATGTATTCTTGTTGGTCAAGGTACATTTCGCATTTATTGTCCGATTGTCCCGGAATTTTGCACATGTCTCTTCTTTGGCTCAAGGACGAACGCTATTGATTTTTAAAATAATCGGTCCAGATTTAGATATAGCTTCTATATATATTTCATCCGATATGGCCTTTCAAGGCTGTAGAAGCCACAATTTTAGTCCGATCTTTACAAAATTTGGCATGGGTCGTTTTATTTAACGTCCTCATATGTATGCATTTCATAAAAATCGGTTCAGATTTAGATATAGCTCCTAGATATAGCATATATATTTTGCATCCGATATAGAATTTTAAAGCTGTAACAGCCACAATTTTGGTCCTATATTTACAAAATTAGGTACAAGGTGTTTTATTTTGTGTCCTAATGTGTGTGGAAAATTTCATGGAAATCGGTCAAGATTTAGATATAGCTCCCATATATATCTTTGATCCGAAAAGGTCATTAAGGCTGTAGAAGCCACCATTTTGGTCCGATGTTTGCAAAATTTAGCATGAGGTATTTTATTTGGCGTATTCATATGTGCGGAATATTTCGTCAAAATCGGTCCAGATTTAGATATAGCTCCCATATATAGTTTTTATCCGATATTGAAGTTTTTGGCTGCGACAACCACAATTTTGGTCCTATCTCTTAAAAATTAAGCACAAGTTGTTTTATTTGGCGTCCTAATGTGTGTGCAAAATTTAATGAAAATCGTTCGACATTTAGGTATTGCTCCATATATATTTTTCATCCGATATGGAATTTTAAGGCTGTAACAGCCACAATTTTGGTTCTATCTCTACAAAATTAAACACAAGGTATTTTATTTGGCGTCCTAATGTGTGAGCAAAATTTCATGAAAATCGGTCAAGATTTAGATATAGCTCCCATATATATCTTTCATCCGATAAGGTCATTAAGGCTGTAAAAGCCACCATTTTGGTCCGATCTTTGCAAAATTTAGCATGAGGTATTTTATTTGACGTCTTTATATGTGTGGAAAATTTCTTCAAAATCAGTTAGATATAGCCCCCATATATATTTTTCAACCGATATGGCCTTAAAGGCTGTAGAAATCATAGTTTTGGTCCGTTCTTTATAAAACTTTGCATGAGATGTTTCATTTGAGAACCTGATACGTCTGCAAAATTTAAATCCTTCCTGCCTAATTTCGTGAGAATCGGTTAACAAATGACCATTTTATTGCATTATTTCTCCAAATCGGACGAACATATATATGGGAGCTATATCCTAATCTGAATTGATTTCAAGCAAACTTCTCAGATATTGTGGTAGTCGTCGAGCAAGGCGTTGTACAAAATTTTGGAAAGATTGGTCAATAAATGCGCTTGGAATGGCTCTAGAAGTGAAAATCGGGCGATATATATATATGAGAGCTATATCTAACTCTGAACCGATTTCCATGAAATTCACCAATAATGTCGAGAGTCATAAGAAAATCCTTAATGCCAAATTTCAAGAGAATCGGCAAATGGCCTTTATATTGCATTATTACTGCAAATCGGACGAACATATATATGGGAGCTATATCCAAATATGATCCGATTTTTCCAATTTCAATAGGCTTGCTCTCTAGGTCAAAAAACATGCCTGTAGGAAATTTGAAGACGATCGGATGAAAATTTCGACCTGTAGTTTGTACACAAATTAACATGGACAGACGGACAGACAGACGGACGGAAAGTGATCAGAAAGTGATTCTGAGTCGATTGGTATACTTATCAATGGGTTTATATCTCTCTTCCTTTTGGTTGTTACAAACAAATGCACTAAATTAAAATACCCTGTACCACAGTAGTGGTGTAGGGTATAATGGCCCATGGTACATAGAATCGCCGCCATGGGATTGCAATTATTTTCTTACTTGTCTGCAATCGTGCAAATAACACCTCCAACCCTTACACAATGTGTAACTTTATGTTTGTTGTAAGTATTTAGTCTTAAAGGCTTAGTTTCAACTCTTTTCCATTCCAAAGTGTCTAAATATCTAGAAACTTGCCTAAATGTTTTCAGTTCATACCAAAAATTTAAAGTTTTAAGGAAGAAAAAAGACATTTTTGGGCCAAAAAGATGATATAATAAAAATTTGCATATTTTGATTATTTCCATGTCTTTTCACGAGTGAATGTCTGCGAAAAGCGATCACACAAAAGACAATTTTCTTCATCATCAATATACAAAATTGAATTGATTTTATGAAAATTTATAAACGGAAGTCTTACGCATCACATACTAGTGTATGAGTGTTAGTGCACACATATGAATGACATGTCTACAGGGCCATTCAAATTCAACCCCATTTCGAAGGCAAGCAGCAGTGCCAAGAAAGTCAATACATTTTGAGACAATCTAAGACAACTAAAGAAGGAAAAAGTAATAGACTCACGTCTGTGTAATTCAGCGCGAATGTGATGACTTTTTCCTTGGGCTCCATAGAAAAGCAATATTTTTTAAAGACACAACCGCCTACTAAAGTACACATGGAGAAAATATGGTTTAAAAGAAAATTTAAATAATGATTGGCAACCAACCAAACACTCCACCCCCCACATATGTGAAGGAGGAGGCAGCTACAATACAGCACAAAAGGCGACTTTCTCCTGCTGAAAAAGTAAAGACATTTACTTTGGCTTTCATTCAAAGCACCCATATGTGCAGATTAAACAATGCCAAGAAAATGGCAACGTCTTCACTGCAGGACCGAGTCTAAGACTTCCATAAAAGGAGCAGAACTCTTCATTGTTAATGCATAATTTGTTGATGCTCCCTTTCGATGTTGTCAAACAGGCAGACGTCTAGGTTGTCGGCTTAAGTATTTGAGAAGCTTTAAAATATTTGAATTTTTTATATATGTGTAAAATAATTTAAAGAAACAAAATCAAAACTCCCCACATGCCTGCAATTCTCTATCGATGCCTTAGACATTGCTTTTGCGAAATCGATTTTTTTTGCTCTTAGAGGAACTTTGGGTGTGGGTCTACTAAGGCGTAAACGTAACAAATTTGTGCATATGTGACATTATTGTAGAGGGGATTTATCACTCTATAAACATCAGATGAACTGAAAACAGTTTAACCACAAAATTGCAAAGTTTGTCTTTATTTTACTTTTCACAGTCTGCGTATGTGAGGCAAAAAAAAAACATGAAAAGGGTGTGAACCAAAAACAATTGTAGTTGACACACAGATTCAAAAGTTGGATGTGGGTTATTCGAGGGGGAAAATTCAACATCGACTTTTAGAATTTCTTCGGAAAGTTATTGGGATGCACAAAATAAATATAAATAAAGTTAAATACTAAAAAACATGCTAAATTTAAAGAGAAATAATCACAAAATAATATAATAAAATAAAATAAAATCAAATAAAATAAAGTAAAATAAAATAAAATAAAATAAAATAAAATAAAATAAAATAAAATAAAATAAAATAAAATAAAATAAATTAAAATAAAATAAAATAAAATAAAATAAAATAAAATAAAATAAAATAAAATAAAATAAAATAAAATAAAATAAAATAAAATAAAATAAAATAAATTAAAATAAAATAAAATAAAATAAAATAAAATAAATTAAAATAAAATAAAATAAAATAAAATAAAATAAAATAAAATAAAATAAAATAAAATAAAATAAAATGCAAATCGGGCGATACATATGTATGGGAGCTATATCTAAATCTGGACCGATTTTTATGAAATTTTGCACACATATGTAGACGTCAAATAAAACACCCCAAGCCAAATTTTGTAAAGATCGGTAAACAATTTTAGCTTCTACAGCCTTAAACGGCCATATCGGATGAAAGATATATATGGGAGCTATATCTAAATATGGACCGATTTTCATGAAATTTTCCACACATATTAAGACGTCAAATAAAACAACGTCGTGCAAAATATTTTAAAGATCGGACTAAAACTGTGGCTTCTACAGCCATAAAAGTCTAAAAGTCTAAAATCTAAAAGTCTAAATCTGAACCGATTTTTATCAAATTTATGCACACATATGTAGACCTCAAATAAAATACCCAATGCCAAATTTTGTAAAGACGGAGGGACGGACGGAGGGACGGACAAGAAGTCAATTGGGAGGACAACTATATATGGCAGCTGTATCTAAATTTGAGCCGATATGACCTTTAGAAACCCCAATGACCTACATCAATTGGAAGTATCTGTTGAAGATTTCAAAGAAATTGCTTCATACGTTCGACCGCTATCGTGATTCCACAGACAGGACTAAATCGACTTAGAATGACCAATCCACTCAATGTTTCCAATTTCCCCGAAATCGGGTTATAAATGTGACTATTCTTGACATGAATCGGTGGATCGGTATATTTGGCAGCTATATCCACATATGGTTCCATCTCGACTATACTCTGTTCGGATATTATGTATTACGTTCGACCGCTATCGTGATTCCACAATCCACTCAATGTTTCCAATTTCACCGAAATCGGGTTATCACTGTGACTATTCTTGACTTGAGATCATGAATCGGCGGATCGGTATATATGGCAGTTATATCCACATATGGTTCCATCTCGACTATACTCCGTTCGGATATCGAGTACCCTACTGTTACTCAATGTTCCGAATTTAAGTCAGAATTTCATAAATGTGGCTTTTATGTACCGAAGACACCAAATCGGTCTATTTGGCAGCTACATTTAAATGTAGTCTGATGTGAACCATATTTAATTCGGATATCCAAAGGCTCAATTAAACTCTCTATTCAAGGTTTTCGCGAAAACGGATAATAAATGCCATCAGAAAAAATTGTCAACGGCGGTTTTCCCCTCCTAATGCTGGCAACATTTGTGAGGTACTATGGCATGCCAAAACTTCTCTCCCAAGAGGTGTCGCACTGCGGCACGTTGTTCGGACTCGGCTATAAAAAGGAGGTCCCTTATCGTTGAGCTTAAAACTTGAAACAAACTGTCGCCATTGATATATGAGAAGTTTGCCCCTGTTCCCTAGTGGAATGTTCATGGACAAAATTTCCATTTTTTGCAAACAGAACGACTAAATGGGTATGAAAAATAATTTAGTACGAACATAAAAACGAACAAAGCTCCAAATTCCTATTTTCCTTGGAAAAACAAAACATTTCACTTTGAACTTCTACATAATGAGCATTTAACGCCTATTATGATTGAAAACTACTGCTAATTGTTTTATTCTGGCGTTTGTCTTTTTAGTTTGCCGCTTTCCTTCAGTCTCATGCGAATTACAAGCCAGAAACAAAGAAATTAATGAATTTGCTAAAATTACCCCACAATCAAAAGGAAATGCAAAGAAATCACAAAAGGACTCGAGAATGAATGTACGAATAAAAGACCCTATCAATGACTTGGCAAAAAAAAGCAACTCCAGAATCAAATCAAAGTTCAACTCATTTTTGTTGGTGTTTTGGTAATTTGATGCTGCCTTCAATTCTGGTACCAATTACAACTCAACTCAACAACTGGTGAAACAATGGTGCGATTGAAGTCCCTATGCTTTTCGCAAGAAACGGAAGCGAAACAACTGCCATCAGTAAATTTCATTTAATTTAACGTCAAATTTTCTCCATTTAGGCGAACAAAGCAATTGCACAAGAACAACATGAAATGAACAACACCGCCGCATAGTCGCTGAAGCCTGCAAAAGGATTTGAAGGGGAAAAGCAAAAAAAAAAACAAGAGCAACAAGCAAAGGACTCAGCAGTCATCAATGAATGTTTTGTGGCTTCTGCAATGAACAGAAATTTCACTCATTGACTTTTCGTTGAATGTTGGAGAGAGGGAGAGAGAGAGAGAGGATGGGTGGAAAACAAAAACACATGGTTCTTGTGCTGGGAAAATTACTTCCATTACTTGCCTTCTAATGTAAGCCATTTTGTTGGTTGGTTGGTTGTTAAACGTTAACCTGTGTTCATCATTACACATGTAGTAGTATATGCTCTAAGTACTCGTTTTCGTTTCTGTTTCCGTTTCTTTGGCTCTTGGTGTCCTAGATATGCATACATTGTATGATTTTGCCATATGTACTTGTGGAGATTATTAAGGTGTATGTAAATACTTGCAATGCTCCGTGAACTCTAGACTTGTGTATTTGAGTAAAAGTCAATTGCATAATGTTTGTTGTATGTCTACTAATTAACTTGTAATCTTAAAGTCGCGCTATTTCGACTCCTATTGCTGTTTGAACAAATACAACAAGGAGAATGTGTATAAGTGAGTCCTTATCTTGTTTGAGTATTGGCAAAGGTAAACTTTATATTGAAATGAGATAATATTTAAGATACAATCAATCATTGGAGGCATTAAATATTTTGAATGGGAATAATTAGTGGGCAAACTTACAATTTACAATATAGACTAGAAGTAGTCAGCTATGAGCTGTCTATAAGCACAAGTTTTATTATGTTACGCTGATTAACAAACTAATTTGTATACCCACCACCATAACATGAGGGTATACTATGATAGTCATTCCGTTTGTAACACCTCGAAATATTAGCCTAAGATCCTATAATCTTCTTATGTATTGGTTGCCCAAAAAGTAATTGCGGATTTTTCATATAGTCGGCGTTGACAAATTTTTTCACAGCTCGTGACTCTGTAATTGCATTCTTTCTTCTGTCAGTTATCAGCTGTTACTTTTAGCTTGCTTTAGAAAAAAAGTGTAAAAAAAGTATATTTGATTAAAGTTCATTCTAAGTTTTATTAAAAATGCATTTACTTTCTTTTAAAAAATCCGCAATTACTTTTTGGGCAACCCAATATAACAAGTAAAATCTTGCTAAGTTCGGCCAGGCCGAATCTTATATACCCTCCACCATGAATCGCGTTTGTCGAGTTCTATGCGTGGTATCTCTTCTTAGGCAAACAAAGGATATAAGAAAAGAATTGCTCTGTTATTGGAACAATATCAATGTATGTTTCATTTCGGACCATAATTGAACTGAATATTGGAGACCGTAGTAGAAGTCTTTGTGTAAAATTTCAGCCAAATCTAGTAAGAATTGTGCACTTTAGCAGCTGAAGATGTAAAACTGGGAGATCGATTTATAGAGGAGCTTTATTAGGCTATAAATCGAGAGAAGCCGTTTTACAAAGTTTCAGCCAAAATGGATAATACTTGCGCCCTTTAAGTGCTCAAGAAGTCAAGATCCCATATCGGCTTATATGGCAGCTATATCATGTTATAAACCGATTTGAATTATTCTAAGCACAGTTGTTGAGTCTCATAACAAAACACCTCATGCAAAATTTCAGCCAAATCGGATAATAATTGCGCCCTCTAGTGGCTCAAGAAGTCAAGACCCCAGATCGGTTTTAATGGCAGCCATATCAGGTTATGAACCAATTTTTACCATACTTAGCACAGATGTTGGAAGTGATATCAAAACACAACGTGCAAAATTTCAGTCAAATCGGAGGAGAATTGCGCCCTCTAGTGGCTCAAGAACTCTAGACCCAAGATCGGTTTATATGGCAGCTATGTCAAAACATGGGCCGATTTGGCCCATTTAAAATCCCAACCGACCTACACCTATAAGATGTATTTGTGCAAAATTTCAAGCGGCTAGCTTTACTCCTTCAAAAGTTAGCATGCTTTCGAGAGACGGACAGACGGACGGACGAACAGAGGGACGGACGGATATGGCTAGTTCGACTCAGAGTATCACGATGATGAAGAATATATATACTTTATGGGGTCTTAGACGAATATTTCGAGGAGTTACAAACAGAATGACGAAATTAGTATACCCCCATTCTATGGTGGAGGGTATAACAAGTAAAAAGGCGTTAAGTTCGACCGGGCCGAACTTTGGATACCCGCCACCTCGGGTATATATGTAAACCACATTTCATCAAAATTCAGTGTAAATTGCATACCTTATGTCCTATATCGGTTATATCGAAATATGTTCCGATTTGGACCAAATACTAATCGGTACAAGTCATTGTTCAATTGTGTATAAAAAAATATTGGTCTTTCTATGAGCTATAACAAAGATGTCAAAAAGCCTTACACAACGAACTGTCCCAAATCTCGACGAAATCGGACAATAAATGCGCCTTTTATGGGCCCAAAACCTTAAATCGAGAGATCGGTCTATATGGCAGCTATATTCAAATCTGTACCGATCTGTGCCAAATTAAAGAAGGACGTCGAAGCGCCTAATGGAACTCACAGTCTCCAATTTCGGCAAAATCGGATAATAAATGCGCCTTTTGTGGGTCCAAAACCTTAAACCGAGAGTTCGGTCTATATGGCAGCTATATCCAAATCAGGACCGATCTAGGCCAAACTAACGAAGGATGTCGAGGGGCCTAACACAACTCACTGTCCCAAATTTCAGCAAAAACGAATATTAAATGTGGCTTTTATGGGCCTAATACCCTAAATCGGAGGATCGGTCTATATGGCAGCTATATCCAAATCTGAACCGATCCGGGCCAAATTAAAGAAGGATATTAAAGGGCCTAATACAACTCACATTCCCAAATTTCGGCAAAATCGGATGATAAATGTGGTCTTTAAGGGCCTAAGAACCTAAATCGGAGTATCGGTCTATATGGCAGCTATATTCAAATCTGGACCGATCTGAGCCAAATTAACGAAGTATATCGACAGGCCTAACACAACCCACTGTCCCAAATTTCAGCAAAATCGGATAATAAACTTGGCTTTTATGGGCCTAAGACCCTAAATCGGCGGATCGGTCTCTATGGGGGCTATATCAAGATATAGTCCGATATAGCCTATCTTCGAACTTAACCTGTTTATAGACAAATAAAAGAATCTGTGCAAAGTTTCAGCTCAATATCTCTGTTTTTAAAGACTGTAGCGTGATTTCAACAGACAGACGGACGGACATGGCTTGATCCTCTTTGATTTTTACGCTGATCAAGAATACAAATACTTAATAGGGTCGGAAATGGATATTTCGATGTGTTGCAAACGGAATGACAAAACGAATGTACCTCCATGCTTCGGTGGTGGGAATAAAAATCAATTTGTGTTTGTTTGTTTGTGTGTTCCTTATAGACTCAGAAACGGCTGAACCGATTTTATTGAAATTTCACCGATAGTGCATAATGATCCTGTGGTGAAAATAGGATACTACATTTTTTGATATCTGAAGGGGGAGCGGACCCTCCCTCTTAACATAATTTTCAGAAACGCCAGATCTCGGAGACGGGTGGTGCGATTTAAGCGAAATTTTGTGTGCTCCCTTATAGCAACCTACAAACAAAAATTTGGTATCCAAATTTCGGATGGGGTACGTAGGGGGGGCGCCCCACCCCAAAACCTACCAAATATATATATATATACACCAATCACGACAGTATGGGACTCAAATGAAAGGTATTTAAGATTAGAAAACGTATCTGATATTCAATAGCCGAGCAATGTTTGAGGGACCACCCCAATCCCCAAAACCCCCCTAAATCTGACATATTTACAGACAATGGCAATATGAGACTCAAATGAAATATATTCGGGAGTAGATTACAAATACGGTCAGGAAGAAGAAATACGCTCTTTAATTTGTTTATATCGAAAGGGGGCGGACCCTACCCGTTACCCCAAAAATTCCACCCAAAATCACAAGTAGACCGATAAAGACAATAGTGATATCGATTGAAAGTCGTTGAAGAGTAGAATACAAATATGGTATTCAAAATTATGTCCAAGTATCCAGGAAGTCACCCTAACCCCAAAATGTCTAAACACAGACAAATTGGTTGTCCATATCCATTTGGGGCTTAAATGAAAGGTATTCGGGAGTAGATTACGAAACTGGCATACAAAATCAGATCAAAGTGTAGGGGGTCACCCCACCCCGTAAAAACTCCCCAAATGGGCATGTGACCCATCATGACTATATGAGACTCCGATTTGACTTCTTGAACCCCAGGAAGCCGCAATTTTAGTCCTATTTAGCTGAAATTTTGCAGGTAGTACGGTTTAAATTGATTTATAACCTGATATAGTTGCCATATAAACCGATCTTAGGTCTTGAATTGTTGATCTCTAGAGGACTCAATTCTTATCCGATTTGGCTGAACTTTTCCGTGTTGTGTTTTGTGAAGATTTTCAACAGCTGTACAAAGTATGGTCTAAATCGGTCTATAACCTGATATAGCTCCCATATTAACCGATCTCCCGATTTGACTTCTTGAGCCCCAGGAAGCCGCAATTTTAGTCCGATTTAGCTAAAATCGTGCATGTAGTGTTCTGTTATGACTCCCAACAACTGTGATAAGTACGGTTCAAATCGGTCTGTAACCTGATATAGCTCCCATATTAACCGATCTCCCGATTTGATTTCATGAGCCCTTAGAAGTCGCAATTGTTATCCGATTTGGCTGAAATTTTGCATGTAGTGTTCTGTAATGACTTTCAACAGCTGTGTGAAGTACGGTTTGAATCGGTTCATAACCTGATATAGCTCCCATATAAACCGATCACCCGATTTGACTTCTTGAGCCCATACAAGTCGCAATTGTTATCCGATTTGGCTGAAATTTTGCACATAGTGTTCTGTTATGACTCTCAATAGCTGTGTGAAGTACGGTTTGAATCGGTCTATAACCTGATATAGCTCCCATATAAACCGATCTCCCGATTTGACTTCTTGAGCCCCTGGAAGCCTCAATTGTTATCCGATTTGGCTGAAATTTTGTATGTAGTGTTCTGTTATGATTTCCAACAATTGTGCTAAGTACGGTCCAAATCGGTCTATAACCTGATATAGCTCCCATATAAAGCGATCTCCCGATTTGACTTCTTTAAAACCTGGAAGCCTTAATTGTTGTCCATTTTGGCTGAAATTTTGCACGTGGTGTTCTGTTATGACTTCCAACAACTGTGCCAAGTATAGTTCGAATCGGTCTATATCGCGATATAGTTCCCATATTAACCGATCTCCCGATTTGACTTCTTGAGTCCTTACAAGCCGCAATTTTTGTCCGATAAGGCTGAAATTTTGCAAGCGATATTCTGTTACGACTTCCAACATCTGTGCCAAATACGTCCAAAATCAGTCTATAACCTGATATAGCTCCCATGTGAACCGGTCTCTCGATCCTCGTTCGGCTCCTAGAAGCTTTAATATTTGCTGGTTTGACAGAAGCTTGGAATGTAGAATAAAATTGCCCTACAACAAAATTCATTTTGAATAAATTTTTAGCAGAATCCATGGTGGTGGGTTCCCAAGATTCGGCACGGTCCAACTTAGCACTCTTTTACTTGTTTTCCTTTGTCCCACTGTCCGCCATAAGATGTTAACTTGATGAAGAATATCCGATATTGGATCTGAGATCAATATTTCTTTTTTTATATCAAATAAAACGGCTACTTTGTGCAACCTCATCTAATGCAAACGGCTATATAAATTTTGCTTCTGCAGCAAATTTCATTGAATAGCCCTACATTGACATGAACTATTTTTTTTTCCTTATTATGCCTTAATATATATGGACCCCTTTTTGTGAATCATGGAAAAATGACACTCTAACCATGCAACAAATAGTAGGAAATCTTAATCCTGCATTTATGCTAGTGTTTGAATTTGGTTTCAAATTTCCTCATGAATGTCATGTAAATTTTTTGTCTGACATGCACATAGTTTTGTTTTGTGGTCCTTGCGGTCAGTAATTGCGGTCATATAGTATTGTTGTTGTTGCTGTTGGTACAAATTACTTGCAGCATTTTTCGTTTTTCCGGCTAGATTGGATTTCAGGATATCACCGAGTAATTTATTTCATTTCAAAAAGGGTGTAAATTAGCATAATTATTCAGCAAAACAAGTTTTGTTAAATTGTGGTTAAGGATAGCCAAAACCTCAATTACGATCCCTTGCAATCCTTTGCAATATGAAGGCAAACTAACTCATTGTCCAAAATAATGAAACACAATGAATATCCAACAAATTCCAGTTGATTGGGATTAGGCATTAATCTTCCCAACGTAACTTAGATATGTGTAAAATTTGCCTGCTATAATTTTGGACCCTAGTGTTTTCAGACAAAAACTTGCCATATTTCATGTGTATTAAAAATAATTGTGGCCTACAATTTTAAATACCTTACCAAAATTTCCATCCTATTTGAATTAACATAATTGAAATAGTTTTTCGCTTCTTTTTTGTTTTTGGAGAAAATTTAATTCAATTTCCCTTACTTTGCCAACTGCTTTGGAGCAATGCAGAGCTTAAAATAATTCCAAAAGTATTTAAAATTTTCATAAACTTCATCGCTATTCCACCATCCACCAGCTTGCTTTTGTTTCATGCCATAAACTTTAATGCACTTATAATTGTCATAAACATTTTGTTTGTTAAATCTCTTCTTCTTCTTCTTCCTCTTCTTCTTCTACTACACTTTGTCATATCTTCTGGAGCTTCCTACTTTAAAGTACCAAAAAAAGCAACAAAATAGCAAAGAGAAATGACATTTTTGTGTTACACGCCCATTTTTTTGTCGCTAAAATTCTTAGCGAATGCCTCGAGAGAATTTGCGTGTACTGCTATGTGAGTCTATGTGTGTGCAGATTCGTAAGTGCCCCCAAAACTTGCGAAGGAGTTTTTGGTAGAAAAGGAATGAAAACTTTGCACATTCTGTGCATTTTATGGCTCAACTTGAATTAAAAGTTCTGAAGAACTTTTCAAAATATAACAAGCACACCAAAACTCTTAGATTTCTGATGAAGTGTGGCTGAACCAGGAAGTGCTAAAGCACATTGGTTACAAATGGAGAGTGGAGTGAATATCATAGCTTCGACTTGGTCTTTCAAATCATGGACATATAGATAGTGGTCTTTCAAATCATGGACATATAGATCTAAGACCCTTAAGTGCATCTTTTCTTGATCCCCATGAAAACAAAATTTTGATAAAATTTTCCCCAACAGCAGTTTTGATATTTTTATACCCACCACCATGAGATGGGGGTATACTAATCTAGTCATTCCGTTTGTAACGCCTCGAAATATGGATCTAGGACCCCTTAAAGCATATATATTCTTGATCGTCTCGATCTAGCCATGTCCGTCAGTCCGTCCGTCTATCAAAATCACGATAGCGGTCGAACGCGTGAAGCTACCCTACCCTACACCACTACTGTGGTACAGGGTATTATAACTTAGTGAATTAGTTTGAAACACCCAAAAGGAAGAGAGATAGACCCATTAATAAGAATACCAATCGACTCAGAATCACTTTCTGATGATTTAGCTATGTCCGTCTGTCTGTCTGTTTGTCTGTCCGTCTGTCCATGTTGATTTGTGTACAAACTATTGGTCGCAATTTTCATCCAATCGTGTTGAAATTTGGTATGAGCGTATTTTTCGGTCTAGAGACGAAGCCTATTCAAATTGGAAAAAATCGGTTCAGATTTGGATATAGCTCCCATATATATGTTCGTCCGATTTGCAGTAATACTGCAATAAAATTGTCATTTATTAACCGATTTTCTCGAAATTTAGCAGGAAGGATTTTCTTATAACTCCCAATATTACAGGTTAATTCCATAGAAATCGGTTCAGATTTGGATATAGCTCCCATATATATGTTCGTCCAATTTCGAGTAATAATGCAATAAAATTGTCATTTGTTACCCGATTCTCTCGAAATTTGTCAGGGAGGATTTTCTAATGACTCTTGGGATTACTGGTGAATTTCATGGAAATCGTTGCAGTATTAGTTATAGCTACCATATATATGTTCGTCAGATTTTGGTTAATTCGCAATAATACTGTCATTTGTCAACCGTAGTTTTTACAGTTTGAATATATTTTTGCTCGCCGAGGTCCATCAAAAATGGTTCAGAATTGGATATAGCTCCCACATTATAATTATAGGGAAGGTGTAGGGTATTATACAGTCGGCAACGCCCGACTTTTGGCCCTTCCTTACTGGTTAATATTGATGTAGTTCGCTGGGGATTGCAAATGGGCCATATCGGTACACATTTAGATCGAGCTCCCATATAAACCGATCTTCTGATTTGACCTCTTGATACCCTGGAAGCCAAAATTTCGGTCTGATTTAGCTTAAATTTTGCATGCGATGTTCTATTATGACTTTCAACAACTGTGCTAAGTGCGATCCAAACCAGTCTATAACTTGATATTGCCCCCATATAAAGCAATCTCCCGATTTGTATTTTTGAGCCCCTGAAAGCTGCGATTTTTATCCGATTTTGCTGAAATTTTGCACCTAGTGATATTCAACAATTGTGTCAAGTATGGTCTAAATCGGTCAAGAACCTAACATAACTCCCATACAAACCGATCTCCCGATTTGACTTCTTGAGCCGTTACAAGACGCAATTTTCGCTTTGGCTGAAATTGAGCATATAGTGTTCTGTTATGACTTCCAACAACTGAACTTAGTACGGTCCAAACTGATATAGCTCC
>NW_026739155.1:0-43543 GCF_963082655.1 Stomoxys calcitrans | reverse complement strand
TTTGGATACCCACCACCTAGGGAATATATGTAAACCACCTTTCATCAAAATTCGGTGAAAATTTCATACCTTATGTCTCATGTAAGTTATATCAAAATAGGTTCCGATTTGGACCATATACTAATAAGTACACTAGCTATATCTAAAAATAAACCGACCTGAACTATATACGACACGGATGTCGAAAATACTAACATAAGTCACTGTGTCAAATTTCAGTGAAATCGGCTTATAAATGCGCCTTTTATGGGGCCAAGTCTTTAAATCGAGATATTGGTCTACATGGCAGCTATATCCAAATCTGGACCGATTTGGATCAAGTTGCATAAAAATGACGAAGAGCCTAACATAAAGCACTGTCCCAAATTTCGGCGAAATCGGACAATAAATGCCTCTTTTATGGGCCCAAAACCTTAAATCGAGAGATCGGTCTATATGGCAGCTATATTCAAATCTGGACCGATCTGGGTCAAATTAACGAAGGAAGTCGAAAGGCCTTACACAACTCACCGTCCCAAATTTCGGCGACATCGGACAATAAATGAGCATTTTATGGGTCCAAAACCATAAATCAAGAAATCGGTCTATATGGCAGCTATATCCAAATTTGAACCGATCTGGACCAAATTGAAGAAAGATGTCGAAGGGCCTAACACAACTCACTGTCCCAAATTTCAGCAAAATTGGATAATAAATATGGCTTTTATGGGCCTTGGACCCTAAATCGGAGTATCGGTCTATATGGCAGCTATATCCAAATCTGAACCGATCTGAGCCAAATTAACGAAGGATGTCGAAGGGTCTAACACAACTCAACGCCCCAAATTTCAGCAAAATTGGATAATAAATGTGGCTTTTATGGGCCTTGGACCCTAAATCGGAGGATCGGTCTATATGGCAGCTATAGCCAAATCTGGACCGATCTGAGCCAAATTGACGAAGGATGTCGAAGGGCCTAACACAACTCACTGCCCCAAATTTCAGCAAAATCGGATAATAAATGTGGCTTTTATGGGCATATCGTGCCATTGTAGCCTTTGACACTGAACGCATTCGAATCCTGGCAAGAACATCGGACAAAGCGGTGTTTATCTCCTCTTAATGTTGGTGACACATGCGAGGTACAATGCCAATGCGGACTATAATAATTGCCATGCATGATCATTTAAAAAAATTTCCCCAAATAGGTGTCGCACTGCGGGACGCCGTTCGACTTGGCTATAAAAAAGGTCCCTTATCATTGAGTTTAAACTTGAATCGGAAAGCACTCATTGATGTGTGAGAATTTGCCCCTTCTCGGTTCCTGGTGGTAATGTTTTTCCTAGGGTAATGTTCTCATTATGGAAGGGATGGCACCTCAGACGTTTCGACTCACAAATGGATATCAAATTCGTGCTGCACTTCCAAATTCCTTTAATTTGAGCCCCATATTGCCATGGCTGGTAAATATGAATCGTTTTGAGGGTATTTGGGGTGGGGCGGCCACCGGCACTGTACACTGAAAATTAATATCAAATTCATTTTTTATTCCCACCGGAAATGAAGTTCTGTTGAGGGGGGGCCTTTAGGTCTTACCCCAAAACCCTTGGCTCCAAAATTGGATATCAAACTCGTTTTCTAATCTCTAATACCTTTAATTTCAGTCCCATTTAGCCTTAGTCGGCTAATATCCCCTTTCGGGGGTATTTGTGGGGTGGGCGACCTCTCATTACTTGGACCTAATGTTTTATGCCATATGTGTAATCTACTGCCTAATACTTTTCATTTGAGTCCCATATTGACATGAATTTCGAATATTTCTGTTTAGAGAAGTTTTTTGGTTGGGGTTGTGGGGGGCCCGCTAGGCGCATGGACCCAATTTTTAATACCATATTCGTTTACTGATCTCCAATATCTTTCATTTGATATCCTTATTGTGCCCATTGGACCACTTTCTGCTATGGGTGGTGTTTTTGGGGTAAGGGGGAGGGTCCTTTCCCTTGAGGAAAGGTAGTTTTATTACCCTTTTTCTTGGGGGATTGTAGTTTTATTACCGCTTGCCTTGGGGAATGGTAGTTTCATTACCCTTTCATTTAAATAAGGATAGTTCTGTTACCCTTTCTATTTAGAGGGGGTATTTCTGTTACCCTTTCCCTATAGGAATGGTGGTTCTGTTGATCTTTCCCTAAAGGAAGGGTAGTTCAGTAACCCTTTCCCACAAGAAAGGATAGTTATGTTACCCCTTGTCTTAATCGAGGGCAGTTCTGTTACCCTTTCAATTATGGAAGTATAGTTCAGTTACTCTTCACCTTTTTATACCCTCCACCATAGGATGGGGAGTATACTAGTTTCGTCATTCGGTTCGTAACTACTCGAAATATTCGTCTGAGACCCCATAAAGTATATATATTCTTGATCGTCGATCTAGCCATGTCCGCCCGTCTGTCCGTCTGTCCGTCCGTCCGTCTGTCCGTCGAAAGCACGCTAATTTCCGAAGGAGTAAGGCGCACTCTAGAGGCCGCTTGAAATTTTGCAAAAATACTTCTTATTAGTGTCGGTCGGCTGGTATTGTAAATGGGCCATATCGGTCCATGTTTTGATATAGCTGCCATATAAACCGATTTTGGGTCTTGATTTCTTGAGCCTCTAGAGTGCGCAATTCTTATCCGATTGGGATGAAATTTTTCACGACGTATTTTGTTATGATATTCAATAACTGTGCCAAGTATGGTTCAAATCGGTCTATAATCTGATATAACTGCCATATAAATCGATCTTGGGTCTTGACATCTTGAGCTTTTAGAGGGCGCAATTGGTATCCGATTTGAATGAAATTTTACATGACGTATTCTATTCTTACTTTCAACAACTGTGCCAAGTATGGTTCAAATTGGTTCATAACCTGATATAGCTGCCATATAAACCGATCTGGGATCTTGATTTCTTGAGCCTCTAGAGGTCGCAATTATTATCCGATTTGCCTGAAATTTTGTTAGACGGATTCCCTTATGACCATCAACATACGTGTTTTTTGTGGTCTGAATCGGTCTATAGCCCGATACAGCTCCCATATAAATCGATTTCTCTATTTTATTTCTTGAGCCCCTAAAGGGCGCAATTCTTATTCGAATTGGCTGACATTTTACACAGGTCTCCAACATATAATTTAATTGTGGTCCAAACCGGACCATATCTTCATATCGCTCTAATAGCAGAGCAAACCTATTCTTATATCTTTTTTTTTGCCCAAGAAGAGATGCCGGGAAATGAACTCGACAAATGCGATCCATGGTGGAGGGTATATAAGATTCGGCCCGGCCGAACTTAGCACGCTTTTACTTGTTTCTCACTACCCTCTTCCTTGCTGAGAAAGGGTGCTTTTATTACCCTTTTATTACGTTTACGGAATGATAGTTTTATTGCTCTTTCCCTTGGGAAAGGGTATATTTATAATCCTTTCTTCAGAGAAGGGTTGCTTTATTACTCTCTGCTTTGGGAAAGGGTAGATTTATTACTCTCTCCCTTAGGAAAGGGTAGATTTATTACCCTGTCCCGTGGGAAAGGGTAGAGTTATTACCCTCCTCCTTGGGATAGTATAGATTTAGTGCTCTCTCCTTTGGAAAAGAGTAGATGATTTGCGCTCTCCCTTGGGAAATGGTAGATTTGTTACCCTCTCCCTTGGGAAAGGATAGATTTATTAGCATTTCCTTCAAGGAATTGTTGTTTTATTACCAGCTCCCTTCGAAAGGGGTAGATTTATTGATCTGCCCTTTAGAAAAGAGTAGATGATTTGCCCTCTCCCTTAGAAAAGGGTAGATTTATTACCCTCTCCTGTGGGGAAGGGTAGATTTATTACCCCCTTCCTTGGGTAAGGGTAGATTTAGTGCCGCCCCCTTGGGACAGGGTAGATTTATTACACACCTCCTTGGGAAAGGATAGATTTATTATCCTCTCCCTTGGGAATGGGTAGATTTATTACCCTCTCCCTTGGGAAGGGGTAGATTTATTACCCTCTCCCTTGGAAAAGAGAAGGGTTATTTTGTTATCCTTTCCCTTCGGGAAGTGTAGTATTATTATCCTTCCCCTTGGGGAAGGATTGGTTTATTACCCTTTCCCTTGGGGGGTGGTAGTTTTATTATCCTTTTCCTTGGGTTTTTAAGTTTTATTAACCTTTGCCTTGAGGGATGGTATTTTTTTACCCCTTCATTTATCGAAGGGAAGTTATGGTTCCCTTTCCCTTAAGGAAGGTTAGTTCTGTTACCCTTTCTCTTAAGGAAGTATAGTTCTGTTACCCTTTCCCATACAGAAGGGTAGATCTGTTACCCTTTCCCTTAAGCAAGGGTAGTTCTGTTAACCGTTCCCTTTGAAAGGTTAGTATTTTTACCCTTTCTTTTAAGGAAAGGTAGTTTTATTACCCTTTACCTTGAAGAAGGGTAATTCAGTTGCCATTTCCCTTAAGGTATGGTATTTCTTTTGCCCTTTCCCTTGGGGAAAGGTAGTTTTGTTACCATTTCTCTTGGGGCATTGTAGTTTTATTACCGCTTGCTTTGGGGATGGTAGTTTTATTACCCTTTCATTTAAATAAGGGTAGTTCTGTTACCCCATCCATTTCGAAGGGGTAGTTCTGTTACCCTTTCCCTATAGGAATGGTCGTTCTGTTAATCTAGCCCTTAAGGAGGAGTAGTTCTGTTACCCTTTCCCACAAGAAATGTTACTCCTTACCTTAATAAAGGGTAGTTCTGTTACCCTTGTTACCCGTTCAATTATGGAAGGATAGTTCAGTTACTCTTTCACCTAAGAAAGCGTTGTGCTTTTACCTATTTCTTTATGGAAAGGTAGTTGTATTATCCTTTCCCTTGGGGAAGTGTGGCTCAGTTGCCCTTTCCTTTTAGGAATTGTTTCTCTTTTATCCTTTCCTTTAAGGAAGGGTAGTGTTTGTACCCTTTTCCTTATGGAAAGGTAGTTTTGTTAACCTTTCCCCTAAGGAAGTGTAGTTCTGTTAACCTTTCCCTTAAGGAAGTGTAGTTCTCTTACCTTTAACCTTGAGGAAGGGTAGTTCTGTTACCCTTTTTCCTAAGAAAGGGTAGTGTTTTTACTCCTTCCTTTTTGGAAAAGTTGTTTTATTACATTTTCTCATGGAGAAGAATAGTCTTATGAGCTTTCTTACTAGGGAAGGATGGTCTTATTACCCTTTCTCCTGGAGAAGGGTAGACTTATTACCCTTTATTTGGGGAAGGATAGTCTTATTACCCTTCTTCGTTGGGAAGGATACACTTATTACCCTTTCCTGGGAAGGGTAGTTTTATTACCCTTTGCTCTGGTTGAAGGATAGTTTTTTAGCCCGTCCCTCGAGGAAAGTTAGTATTTTTGGCCTTTTCCTTGTGGAAGGTTAATTTTATACTTTCCTTTGAGGAAAGTTTTTTTTTCCTTGAAGAAAGGTAGGGTTTACCCTTTTCAGCTTACCATTTCCCCAGAGGAAAGTTATTCTTTACCCTTTTTCTATTGGGAAGGTCAGTTTTTTACCCGTTTTACTTGGTGAAGTGTAGTTTTTTATCCTAACCCTTGATGAAGGGTTATTTTGTGAGCCTTCCTTTGGGGAAAAGTCGTTTTATTACTTCATTTCCTGGAAAGGCAGTAATCTCCATTATCGGATGCTTTGAATGAACTTAGTGAATTTGCTTGTAACATCCAGAAGGAAGAGAGATAGAACCATTGATAAGCATGCTATGTACAGCTTTGTCCGTTTGTCTGCCTGTCTGTCTGTCTGTCCATGTTAATTTGTGTACAAACTTAAGGTCGCAATTTTTATCCGATCGTCTTCAAATTTGGTACAGTTTTTCGACCCAGAGACGAAACCCATTGAAATTGGAAAAAATCGGTTCAGAACTGGATATAGCTCCCATATATATGTTCGTCCGATTTTCAGTAATTATGCAATAAAATTGTCATTTGCTAGCCGATTTTCTTGCAGGAAGGATTCTTTTACGCATTTCGGCATCACTGGTGAATTTCATGGAAATCGGTTCAGATTTGGATACAGCTCCCATATATATGTTCCTCCGATTTGCAGTAATAATGCAATGAAATGGTCATTTTTGTTAACCGATTCTCTCGAAATTTGGCAGGAAAGATTTTCTTGTTACTCCCAACATCATCGGTTCAGATCTGGATATAGCTCCCGTATATATTTTCGTCCGATTTTCAGTAATTATGCAATAAAATAGTCATTTGTTAACCAATTCTCTCGAAATTTGGCATAAAGATTTTTTTTCTGACTCTCAATGTTACTGGTGAATTTCATAGAAATCGGTTCAAATTTGGATATAGCTCCCATACATATGTTCGTCCGATTTGCAGTAATACTCCAATAAAATGGTCATTTGTTACCCGATTTTCTTGAAATTTGGCAAGAAGGATTTTCTTATTACTCCCAGCACCACAGGTGAATTTCATGAAAATTGGTTCAGATTTGGATATAGCTCCCATATATATTTTCGTCCGATTTTCAGTAGTTATGCAATAAAATGATCATTTGTTAACCAATTCTCTCGAAATTTGGCAGGACGGATTTTCTTATGACTACCGACATTACAGATGATTTTTTTTAAATCGGTTCAGATTTGGATATAGCTCCCATATATATGTTCGTTCGATTTTCAGTAATTATGCAATAAAATGGTCATTTCTCAACCGATTCTCTCGAAATTAGGCAGGAACGATTTTTTTACGAATCTCGGCATTGCTGGTGATTTTCATGTGTATCGGTTCAGATTTAGATATAGCTTTCAGTTATATATATTGCCCGATTTTCACTCCTAGAGTTACAGCAAGCGCATTTATTGACCCATCTTGCCAAAATTTTTGCAAAACCGCTTTCCCCGACGACTGCCAGAGTATCTGAGAAGTCTGCTTGAAATACGATCAGATTTATGTATAGCTCCCATATTTATGTTCCTCCGATTTTGAGAAATATTGCAAGAAAATTCTCATTTTTTAACCGATTCTCTCGAAAAGGAAGGATTTTCTTTTGACTCTCAATATAACTGTTGAATTTCATAGAAATCAGTTCAGATTTAGATATAGCTCTCATATATATATATTCATCCGATTTGCAGTAATACTGCTATAAAATGATCATTTGTTAACCGATTTTCTTGCAATTTGGCAGGACGGATTTTTTTTTCGACTCTTGACATTACTGCTGAATTTCATGAAAATCGGTTTAGATCTAGATATAGCTGTCATACATTATTGACACTAAGGAAAAATTTGTTTTTAAATTTGAAATGTAAAAAAAAAAACGACGAAAAATCTTACACAAAATATAAAAATAAAGCAAAAATTTCTTAATTATTAAACCAGATATTAGAGTTAATTTTTTTCTAGTCAATACCTTAAAATATAAATAAATTTAATTTGTCTTAGGTGTAACATAAATGTATTTAATAAAAATTTCTATGTAAAAAAATACCCCAATACCCCAACTTAAAACCCAGACCTATTGTTAATAAATGTATTATAAAAAAAAATGATAGTCTTTTTTAGTGTAAGTAAGAAAATGATTAAATGAAGAAAAATAAAACTATTACTCTAAAGAAATGTATTTTGTTTATCTATAGCTGTTAAGTTTAGCTAACCTAGTTTTAATTCTGAAATAATAAAAAACTAAAGCAAGCAAGAAAATCCAAGAAAATCCACAAAAAATAACTACACTCTTGAATATAAATACATTAATAAAACAAAAATTATTAGCAAATACAAATTGTAAAATAATTTAATTTATTATTAATGAATAAAATCTGCCCCCCCCCCCCCCACTCAAAGGAAAAAAAAACAAAAAATGTGAAAATATGAGCAAACCAAAAAAAAAAAAAAATTCAAAAAAAATAAATAAAAATGAATGTGTTATTCAAAGACGCGCAATCGGAGAAATGAAAAAGATGAAAAAAGAAAACGGAACAGAGCAGTAACAAACCAAAATTAAATCAACTTTATTAATTAATGATAACACTAAAATTAAGCAACAAAAACAAGGAATGATTCGAGATTATTTGAAACCAAGAAGAGAATAAGAAATAATAATAAAAACTGAGAAATCTTTAATAATTACAAAAAAAAAAAACCAATACGTTTTATTCCTATTAGAAACAAGTAAAAAGGCGTTAAGTTCGGCCGGGCCGAACTTTGGATACCCACCACCTCATACCGATCTGAACTATATACGACACGATGTCGAAAAGCCGAACATAAGTCACTGTGTCAAATTGCAGTGAAATCGGATTATAAATGCGCCTTTTATGGGGCCAAGACTTTAAATCGAGATATAGGTCTACATGGCAGCTATATCCAAATCTGGACCGATTTGGGCCAAGTTGCATAAACATGTCGAAGAGCCTTACACTAAGCACTGTCCCAAATTTCGGCGAAATCGGACAATAAATGCCTCTTTTATGGGCCCTAAACCTTAAATCGAGAGATCGGTCTATATGGCAGCTATATGCAAATCTGGACCGATCTGGTCAAAATTGAAGAAGTACGTCGAAAAGCCTAACCAAACTCACTGTGTCAAATTTCAGCGACATCGGACAATAAATGCGTCTTTTATCGCCCCAAAACCTAAAACCTAGATATCGGTCTATTTGGCAGCTATATCCAAATCTAGACCGATCTGTGTGATATTGCAGAAGTAAGTCAAGGGGCTTAATTTAACTCACTGTTCCAAATTTCGGCGACATCAGACAATAAATGAGCATTTTATGGGCCCAAAACCACAAATCAAGAAATCGGTCTATATGGCAGCTATATTCAAATCTAAACCGATCTGGACCAAATTGAAGAAATATGTCAAAGTGCCTAACACAACTCACTGTCCCAAATTTCAGCACAATCGGATAATAAATGTGGCTTTTATGGGCCTTACACCATAAATCGGAGGATCGATCTATATAGCAGCTATATCCAAATCTGGACCGATTTAAGCCAAATTAACAAAGGATGTCGATGGGCCTTACACAATTCACTGCCCCGAATTTCATCAAAATCGGATAATAAATGTGGCTTTTGTTGGCCTAAGACCCTTAACCGGAGGATCGGTCTATATGGCAGCTATATCCAAATCTGAATCGATCTGAGCCAAATTAACGAAGGATGTCGACGGGCCTTACACAATTCACTGCCCCGAATTTCATCAAAATCGGATAATAAATGTGGCTTTTGTGGGCCTTACACCCTAAACTGGAGGATCGGTCTATATGGCAGCTATATCCAAATCTGGACCGATCTGTGCCAAATTGACGAAGGATGTCGAAGGGCCCAACGCAATTCACTGTCCCAAATTTTAGCAAAATCGGATAATAAATGTGGCTTTTATGGGCCTAAGACCCTAAATCGGCGGATCGGTCTATATGGGGGCTATATCAAGATATAGTCCGATATAGCCCATCTTCGAACTTAACCTGCTTATGGACAAAAAAAGAATCTGTGCAAAATTTCAGCTCAATATCTCTATTTTTAAAGACTGTAGCGTGATTTCAACAGACAGACGGACGGACATGTCTAGATCGTCTTAGATTTTTACGCTGATCAAGAATATATATACTTTATAGGGTCGGAAATGGATATTTCGATGTGTTCCAAACGGAATGACAAAATGAATATACCCCCATCCTTCGGTGGTGGGTATAAAAAGGTGTTAAAGGTAAGTGAAGTTGATTTACAATAAAACAAGTAAAAAGGCCGAGACCAGCTTTGGAATCACACCACCCACTCCGATGCGCCTTCTCGAACTCTCTAATATCTGTTAAAGATGGGGACATTTCGACCTGAATGTGGATATCGAATTCGTGCCACTGCAACCCATGTCCTCCAATCATGCTGAACGCCTGCCTTCGAATACTGGCGAGAACATCCCACAAAATTTAAAACGGTGGTTAATGCTGGCGACATTTGCATGGTACTATGCCATGCATGGTCACATAAAAAATTCTCCCCAAAAAGGTGTCGCACTGCGGCACGCCATTCGGACTCGGCTAGAAACAAGTAAAAAGGCCTTAAGTTCGGCTGGGCCAAACTTTGGCTACCCACCACCTCGGGTATATATATGTAAACCACCTTTCGTCAAAATTCTATATCGAAATATGTTCCGATTTGGACCAAATACTTATCGGTACAAGTCATTGTTACATATAAACAATTAAAAAGGCCTTAAGTTCGGCTGGGCCGAACTTTGGATACCCACCTCCTCGGGTATATATATGTAAACGACCTTTCGTTAAAATTCTATATCGAAATATGTTCCAGTTTGGACCAAATACTAATCGGTACAAGTCATTGTTACATATAAACAAGTAAAAAGGCCTTAAGTTCGGCTGGGCCGAACTTTGTCTACCCATCACCTCGGGTATTTATATGTAAACCACCTTTCGTCAAAATTCTATATCGAAATAGGTTCCGATTTGGACCAAATACTAGCCGGTACAAGTCATTGTTACATATAAACAAGTAAAACAGCCTTAAGTTCGGCTGGGCCGAACTTTGGATACCCACCACCTCGGGTATATATGTAAACCACCTTTCGTCAAAATTCTATATCGAAATACGTTCCGATTTGGACCAAATACTAATCGGTACAAGTCATTGTTCAATTGTGTATAACAAAATATTGGTCTTTTTAGTGGCTGTATCTAAAAACCAGTAAGGAAGGACAAAAGTCGGCCTTTGCCGACTCTATAATACCCTACTCCAACCCAATAAGTACAATGTGGAAGCTATTCGGTTGCCCAAAAAGTAATTGCGGATTTTTCATATAGTCGGCGTTGGCAAATTTTTTCACAGCTTGTGACTCTGTAATTGCATTCTTTCTTCTGTCAGTTATCAGCTGTGACTTTTAGCTTGCTTTAGAAAAAAAAAGTGTAAAAATATTATATTTGATTAAAGTTCATTCTAAGTTTTATTAAAAATGCATTTAGTTTCTTTTAAAAAATCCGCAATTATTTTTTGGGCAACCCAATATATCCAATACTGAACCAATTTTGATGGACCTTGGCAAGCAAATATGTTCAAACTGTAATAACTACGGTTGACAAATGACAACATTATTGCAAATTTGCTCAAAATCTGACGAACATATATATGGGAGCTATATCTAATTCTGAACCGATTTCGAGCAAACTTCTCAGATAATGTGTTAGTCGTTGAGGAAAGCGCTGTGCAAAATTTTGGCAAGATTGGTCAAACAATGCACTTGCAGTAGCTCTTGGGGTGAAAATCTGGCGATATACATATGTGACAGCTATATCTAAATCTGAACCGATTTCTATGAAATTCATCAGTAATATCGAGAGTCATAAGAAAATCCTTCTTCCTAAATTTTGAAAGAATCGGTTTACAAAAGAACATTTTATTGTAATATTACTGCAAATCGGACGAACATATATATGAGAGCTATATCTAAATCGGAACCGATTTCGTGTAAACTTCTGAGATACTGTGACAGTCGTCGAGGAAAGCGTTTTGCAAAATTTTGGAAAGATGGGTCAATAAATGGGCTTGCTGGGACTCCATAAGTTAAAATCGGGCATATATATATATAAGAGCTATATATAAATCTGAACCGATTTCCATGAAGTTAAACAGTAATTTCGAGAGTCAAGAGAAAACCCTTCCTGCCAAATTTCGAGAGAATCGGCTAACAAATGACCATTTTATTTCATTATTACTGAAAATCGGAGGAAAATATATATGGGAGCTATATCCAAATCTGAACCGATTTCTATAACACTCACTTTTAATATCGAGAGTCATAAAACATTCTTACTGTCAAATTGCGAGAGAATCGGTTAACAAATGACCATTTCATTGATGTATTACTCCAAATCGGACGAATATATATATGGGAGCTATATTCAGATCTGAACCGATTTTTTCCAATTTCAATAGGCTTCATCTCTAGGCCGAAAAACACGCTTATGCCAAATTTTAAGACGATCGGATGAAAACTGCGACCCGTTCAGATGAACGGACAGACAGACGGACATAGGTAAATCAAATCAGAAAGCTATTCTAAGTCGATCGGTATACTAATCCATGGGTCTATCTCTCTTCCTTTTGGGTGCTAAAAACAAATGTCGAAGAGCCTAACATAAGTCATTGTGCCGAATTTCAGTGAAATCGGATTATAAATAGGTCTTTTATGGGCCCAAAACCTTAAATCGAGAGATCGGTCTATATGACAGCTATATCCAAATCTGAGCCGATTTGGGCCAAGTTGCAGAAAAATTTCGAATAACACAACTCACTGTCTCAAATTTCGGCAAAGTCGGACCATAAATTCACCTTTTATGCGGCCAAAAACCTTACATCGAAAGATCGGTCCATATGGCAGCTATATCCAAATCTTGATCGATTTGGGCCAAATTGAACAGGGTTATCGAAGGGCCTAATACAACTCATTGTCTCGAATTTCGGCGAAATCGGATAATAAATGCGCCGTTTATAGGCCCAAAATCTTAAATCAAGAGATCGGTCTATATGGCAGCTACTAGCTGGCCCGAGCCCGCTCCGCTGCGCCTTCTTTTACTTTATATGGAACAAAGGTTTCCTTGGAATAGTTATTTTCCACAACTAAAGAGCTTTTAGTGAAATACCATGCTACGAAAATAGTATATCGCTTGACTAACAGTCTGAATCCCATAACTTTATTGGTCTACGAATTTAAGTTTGGATGTTAGGTGTACTCCATTCTTAAAATACTTTTTTTCAGCCCGATATTCTCATGTTACCTGATTTAGGGGTGTTTTCGAGTGTGAGGTGGTCCCCCAGACACTTGGCCCTGAAAAAATATCAGCATAGTGCTTTTCTTTCAAATACCATTTATTTAAACCCCATATTGCCATTTAGGGGAGTTTACACAATAAGGCGTCCCCCAAACACATGGCCCTAAAAAAGGTTATCAAATTCGATTTTTAATCTCAAATATCTTTCATTTGAGCCACTTATTGGCATGGTCGAAAAATTTTTAACCTTTGGGGGAGCTTTGGGGAAGGGGTAAATACATGGTCCTACATTTGGATATCAAATTCGTATTCTACTCGCAAATACCTTTTATTTGTGCCCCATATTGCCATGGTCGGTAAATATGTCCGATTTAGGGGTGTTTTGGGGGTTGGGGTGGTCCCCCTAGCACTTGGTTCGACAAATGGATATCAGATACGTTTTCTTATCCTAAATTCCTTTCATTTGAGTCCCATATTGTCGTGATTGGTCTAAATATACGTTTGGTAGGTTTTAGGGTGGGGCAGCCCCCCTAGGTGCCCCATCAGAAATTTGGATACCAAATTTTTATTTTTAAGGGTACTATATGAGAGCAAACAAAATTTCGCTTAAATTGCATTACACATCTCCGAGATCTGGGGTTTCTGAGAATTAGGATAAGGGGGAGGGCCCACCCCCCTTCAGATATCAAAAAATGTAGTATCCTATATGCACCATTTGTGAAAATTTCAAAAAAATCGGTTCAGCCGTTTCTGAGTCTATAAGGAACACACAAACAAACAAACACAAATTGATTTTTATATATAAGATGAGGTCGCGGATCAATATTCCAAGGTGTTACAAACGGAATGACTAGCCTAGTATAGTCCCATCCTATTGTGGTGGGTATAAAAAGCTATGAAAAGTTTCAGTTCATTAAATCCATTTTTAGAGACTGCAGAAAGATTTCAACAAACAGACGGACGGACACAAGGACGGATAGCTAGGATTCGAACCTAGGCATTCAGCGTCATAGACGGACATGCTAAACTCTGCGCTACGTTGACATCCACGTTGTTATGGCAACTACGCTAAAATATATTCCGATATTGCCCAAACAAGAACTAATCATGGCGAAATTCAGATCTGTGTAAAATTTATCTGAATATCTTAATTTTTGAAGGCTGTATCGTAACTTCAATTGACCAAAGGCAAGATGGGCGGACAGACGAACGTTTAATACTAAATGGTCTTAGAATATGACGAAGATAAGAAATGCGTACTTTGTAGTATTGGAAACTTATATTTCGATGTGATGAAAACGTAAGGACGAAATGAATATACCTCCTATCCTATGGTGGTAAAAAAACACTTGGTTTTTTGAGGCTTTCCAAAATGCAGCTTCAGTTTCAGCATTGTGTCAGAATGCGAATATAGACAGGAATTTAACTCTAATGCCATAAGTTACCAAAACAGATCCTTAACCACGAGGCCATTTCATCCAACCTATTGAATGAACTTCTACATTATCTTACGTTGCTTATCATGACTTTCCTACCCACCATACGCCCAACATGTTTGTGTGCTATTGAAGTTTTAAAATTCCCTCAAAAGGTCCAATGATATATTTTTCCATTGCTGCATTAAATTCCTTGTTTTACCTTAAGGCTCTGGAAATTTCAAAACAATCAAAGTTAAGCCAAAATTTTTTGTGCTGTTATAGTCATATCTTGGTAAAAGAAAAAAAACACCAATTGCTCTACACAACCCACACCAGTGAAATTTTTTAGAATTTTTAAAAATAATTTTCTCTACCCAAAGTCATGTGATGAAATGAAAGATTTCCATACCCATATCATTGGTGCGTTGATTATCGAAAGCTTCAATTTGACTTTGATAAGGAGCACAAAATTGCTGTGATTGATAGATTCATGCGGAAGTAAAAATGTATCTAGTAAAATATTTTTTTTTTTTAAGTGGCTGGGCAATGGTACCAAGGAGGTTTGAAAAGTCTATGAAATCTTTTTTCCATGAAATTTTTTTTAGGTAATTTAAAGAAAATTTATAGAAAAATGTTTCAATGTGGACCAAAATTTCCAGGTATGACCGTTAGAGGATTACACCAATACTAACTTACGACTCAGTAGTTTGGTGGACCGCTATGGAGATAAAGTGCAACATAAGGACCATACAACAGGTTCACAGAACATGTTGTCTTGGCATAGGCGGAGCGATGGTCCTCATCGCCCGTGCCCACTAGGGCACTGGAGACTATTCTAGATATCCGACCCATTGACATGCAGATTAAGTGTGAGGCAGCCACTGCGGCTATGAGACTTAAGGCGATGGGAGAATGGATTGAGAATGGATCAGATGAGTATATATTGACCGCAGGTGTGCCACAAGGCTCTGTCCTTTTCCTTTCCTTAGCATCCTCCTTTATGGGAGCAAAATATGGGACCAGACACTGCAGATAGCATACCTGCTCTCGTTACAGAGGACGGTGGCTCTTAGGGTCATATCATCCAACCGGACAGTGACGGAGCCCACAACAGCCCTTGGGATAGCTGAAATGGTTACGATAGCTCTGCAGGCCATGAAACATACCAGGCTCTACACCGCAGAGGACGTGGTGAGATTCAGAGAGTCCACACTAGGAGAAACCACAGGTCCACACGAGGAAAAACCACGGAGTGATGGCAACAAAGGTGGACGAATGAGAATCGGGCAGGTGGTCGCGACGACCAATCCCCGATGTACGGATGTGTAGAGATAAGAAGCAGGGCAAAGTCAACAATTGCGTCACACAGATGTTGACTGCCCATGGTTATTTCCGCAAATGCATATAACGGTCAAATGCTCCTCTAGCAAGTGCATTTATGAGGAGCTGGAAGTTGCAGACGATGTGGAATAAACATTCTTCTACTGGAAACGCAGCAAACCGTGAAAAAAGACAAAAAGAACTGGGAGGCGTTGATGAGATACCGAATAAGTACTGCGCAGGAAAAAGATAGACCTGGACGCAGCGGCGCAGAGGTCTGAATGCAGTCACAACAAAGATGATGTGAATAATCGGCAGAGGTTCACCTCGAAGTAATGCGAAAGTGGTTTCGAGATGGAGTTTATCCTCAGGTTTCACACAGGGTGGGTTTTAAGCAGTTCCGGCATAAGGCGACACACCCAGAGCATTTTCCCATGCAGACCCACAAAAACCAATGGTCCAATAGCTAAACTCCCTCCTTTTTTGGGTGACACTAAACGCAAAAAACAACCATTTTCTTCATAAAAATTTTAATTGTTTACCTCTTTTATCACTTTCAGAGAATTTCTTATAATAACAACCAAGAATTTAAGGGCCAACACAAATAGCCAATTAAAAACACAAAGTCCTTTAACCTTTACATTCTAGCTGCAAGTTGTATGCCATGTTAAGACTCCTTGTTATCGGACATAACACAGGGATATATTTATTTGTTTATTTTTTTCTTTCGAGAGCTCATCCTTTTAAACAACTTTTTACAGAGGGGGAATGTATGCATGAGAGTGTGTTTGTGTGTGTGTGCGTATGTGTGCAATGTTCACTTAAACTTTACATGACATATCTCAAGTGTGCACACAGTACAGCATCACACATCACAAGCATTGATGTTGTGTTTGTTGGGGGTTGATGGGACATCATCCCCATATGTGAGTACCCGCTTATGTGTGCATAGGTGTGAATATGCGTTCGTTGGTTCTATGCTCCCACTTGAGTGTTTGAGTTTTATAAACATGCAATTTATGTTAATAATACTGATTTTTTTTTTATTATGCATAAACTTTAGCAAATACTTTGGCTTAACATTCAAAGGACACTGCAGCAAGAACGTCTTTTAACTTTACAAAAAAATAAATGATAAAGAAAAACTAAACTTGGCAAACTTGGAGACAACCCTTGCTTGATTTTTTTCTAAGCCTTTTTAAACGACAGTTCTGAAAAGGGATTTGAATTTGCAGTCTGGATTTTTGCAATACCCTTAATGGCAAGCATCTTTTCACTCCTTATGTATTGAGTTATGCTACTTGACTTTGTAAGGATCCTTGTGCTGACCCCCAATTAAAAAATCACATGTCAATGATTTGTTTATTTGAGAGACAAATGCTGGTGAATCTTTACAAGGGGGCTTTAACGAGAAGAAATCGGGACAATTATTTAAAAAAACGCAAATTTTGTTTGACCAAGTCATAGATTTGACACCCTCCATAAGGGATACAACTACATTACCAAACACAGAGACTTTTAAGGAAACTTTTTTAAGGATTGCAAGAAATTTAATCTTGAGAGCGGTCTATACTTTAGTCTTATCCAAGAGTCGTCCGAGCGAAGCCGTATGCCACATGGGGGTTGAAGGGCCTTTAGGCTTTTTAGAAGGCCAAAATTTAAGAGACAGTGGAAGAGAAAGACGGAGTAATAGGGATAGGGATAGGGATAGGGATAGGGATAGGGATAGGGATAGGGATAGGGATCGGGATCGGGATCGGGATCGGGATCGGGATAGGGATAGAGATAGGGATAGGGATAGGGATAGGGATAGGGATAGGGATAGGGATAGGGATAGGGATAGGGATAGGGATAGGGATAGGGATAGGGATAGGGATAGGGATAGGGATAGGGATAGGGATAGGGATAGGGATAGGGATAGGGATAGGGATAGGGATAGGGATAGGGATAGGGATAGGGATAGGGATAGGGATAGGGATAGGGATAGGGATAGGGATAGGGATAGGGATAGGGATAGGGATAGGGATAGGGATAGGGATAGGGATAGGGATAGGGATAGGGATAGGGATAGGGATAGGATAGGGATAGGGATAGGGATAGGGATAGGGATAGGGATAGGGATAGGGATAGGGATAGGGATAGGGATAGGGATAGGGATAGGGATAGGGATAGGGATAGGGATAGGGATAGGGATAGGGATAGGGATAGGGATAGGGATAGGGATAGGGATAGGGATAGGGATAGGATAGGGATAGGGATAGGGATAGGGATAGGGATAGGGATAGGGATAGGGATAGGGATAGGGATAGGGATAGGGATAGGGATAGGGATAGGGATAGGGATAGGGATAGGGATAGGGATAGGGATAGGGATAGGGATAGGGATAGGGATAGGGATAGGGATAGGGATAGGGATAGGGATAGGGATAGGGATAGGGATAGGGATAGGGATAGGGATAGGGATAGGGATAGGGATAGGGATAGGGATAGGGATAGGGATAGGGATAGGGATAGGGATAGGGATAGGGATAGGGATAGGGATAGGGATAGGGATAGGGATAGGGATAGGGATAGGGATAGGGATAGGGATAGGGATAGGGATAGGGATAGGGATAGGGATAGGGATAGGGATAGGGATAGGGATAGGGATAGGGATAGGGATAGGGATAGGGATAGGGATAGGGATAGGGATAGGGATAGGGATAGGGATAGGGATAGGGATAGGGATAGGGATAGGGATAGGGATAGGGATAGGGATAGGGATAGGGATAGGGATAGGGATAGGGATAGGGATAGAGATAGGGATAGGGATAGGGATAGGGATAGGGATAGGGATAGGGATAGGGATAGGGATAGGGATAGGGATAGGGATAGGGATAGGGATAGGGATAGGGATAGGGATAGGGATAGGGATAGGGATAGGGATAGGGGTAGGGATAGGGATAGGGATAGGGATAGGGATAGGGTTAGGGTTAGGTTAGCGGTTTATTTCAGAATCTTCTGATTATTGCAGAGCTATTCAGAGCCTCGTGTACCGGGGAGGCCTGGCTAAGCACTCCGCTAGCGGTTCGGAGTGACGTCGTGGTTAATTAGGCGTAAAGGAGACCTAGATTAACGGAATCGCGACATTGATGTTAAAGAATCTGGATTCACCTGAAGTTGAGTACCTTACCACTGTCCTCAACCTGTCTTTGAACACTCTTATATTTCTCGATGTCTGGAAAATGGGCAGAGTGATCCTGCGACTGAAGCCTGGAAAAGACCCGAGTTTGGGGGAGTCGCACAGATCAATCTCCCTTCTCTCCTCAGTGGCAAAGATGCTTGAGGCATTACTCCTCCCTAGCCTCGTAGGAGAATTTCCATTCGCCGAGCATCAACATGGATGTCGAAGACTGCACCGTGGCTTCAATCTGCCCAGGCCATGTGATAGGACGGTCCTCGGGGCACTAGACCTATCGAAGGCATTTGACAAAGCGTCCCTGCAGCCAGGCCTGAAACGCTGGATCGCGAATTATCTGTGTGGTCGCCAGTCATTTGTGGAATTTGGGGATAAGAAGTCCACCCCCTTCAGATGGCATAGAGATCGTGTCATATGCGGACGTCCCTTCAGCCAGGCCTGAAACGATGGGTCGCGAATTATCTGTGTGGTCGCCAGTCATTTGTGGAATTTGGGGATAAGAAGTCGAAGCACCGTAAAGTGAAACATGGAGTTCCCCAAGGTGGGGTGATATCTCCGGCACTGTTTAACCTCTACCTATCCTCCATTCCACCCCCTGCAGACGGCATAGGGATCGTATCATATGCGAACGATTGTAAGATCATGGCATCAGGCCCCCCACCCATTGATGACATCTGCGATAGGTTGAACGTCTACCTCAACGAACTTGCCTCATATTTCGCTGCAAGAAATCTGAAGATATCTGCCACCAAATCTTCAGCCACATTGTTCACTACACATACGCCTGAGGTGAATACTGAGCTGACTGTGATGGTCGATGAAGAAATGATTCCGACCATCAAGTGTCCCAAAATATTTGGCCTCACATTTGACAGCACTTACACATTCTCCCCACATGCCACAGCAATTTGCGATAAAGTAAAAAATAGAAACAAGGTCCTCAAGTCACTTGCTGGCAGCACTTGGGGTACAGACAAAGAAACCTTGTTGACCACGTACAAAGCAATTGGCCGGTCTGTGGTAAGTTATGCAGCGCCAGTGTGGTCTCGTCAACTTTGTGACTCACAGTGGAATAATATTCAGATCTGTCAGAATGCCGCCCTCCAAACTGCGACGGTCTGTCTCCTCATTTCTCATGTGGACCACCTCCATCAGGAGACAAAGATCCTACCAGTGTGAAGACATAACTGCATGCTGTCTTAGCAACACCATTTGGGCTGTTATCGCAGAGACCATCCAAATCATCATCTTGTGGATAGATATCCACCGCCCAGAAGCCTTAAGGTAGATTTATATGATCTAGAGCATGAGGTTCAGCGCAACAAGAGAGAGCCCCTAGATCAAGCGGCATATCAAGCAGGTCTAGAGAACATTCATGCAGACATGGTAAATGGCTACCGGGTGAATTTAGTCCTTGTAGAACGACCGCCTCCCATTAAACCTGAAGATAGTGACCTGCCCCTGCAAACCAGAATAGTTCTGGCTCAATTACATTCCGGCAGATGCAACCGCCTCAATTCCTACAGAGCTAGGATTGATGCCGAGGTGCAAGATGTATGTCCCGAATGTAACCAGGGACTGCACGATCCACCTCACCTTTTTAACTACCCGACCAGACCCACTCGTCTCAGACCCTGATCCCTGTGGACGCACCCACCATCTTAGTCGCAGAGTTCCAGGGTCTTGACACTCAACAGAATCAAGCAGACGAAAGATAGAACACAATAAACAACTACAACAACAAGACTCTTAGCAAAGATTAACAGTTTGCTTGAGTAGAAAATCCTTTTCTCAAATGTATTTAATTTCATTTGCTCCTCATGGCAAAAAGCTCCTCTTTGCTAAATCTCTCTTAAGTACATATTTGAGATTTTATAGTTTTCCACTCACTATGACTGCTCTACATAGATAAATGGCAAAAGTAGTCCCCCTGATGAACAACACAAAAAAAAATGAATTACCTGACGTGATGATATTATGCCACTTAAGATTGTTTTCCAAAGAGGGTGAGAAAGATTTGAAAAGATCGAGATGGAGTACTTTTAAATCCAACATCAACATTTCAACACACAACCACACACACACACACACACCCACACATATACATACAGCCAGAGAATCTCCAACAGCATGCATGTATTTCCCACTTTCTTTTTTTTTTCCTCCGAGCTCTAAGAAAGGGTGATGATAATCCCATCGCTCTTAAAAGAAATTCCATCACATCGCATAAAACGAAACGAAACGAAAAGGAATGAATGACGAAAAATGAAATAATGTGCTAAGTAAAGCATAACGTATGGAATGTCACAAACAAACATAGCCAAAAATAAGGTATGCTGTGACAGCTCAACAAACAGCTATCGATGACGAGGGAACGTAGAATGAATGAGAGGACATAATGCACACACACACATAAACATACACATACATAGAAATGATAATTACATCAAGGGCCAAGGATTTAGCGAAGAAGATACTAATCTCCAAGGATTTGGTTGGTCAAGGCACAGTGGTGTAGGCAAAATTCAATGAAAGGTTTAGAAATTTTAAGAAATACAACAAATGACAAGTAAAAAAGTAACAAGTAAAAAGGCGTTAAGTTCGGCGGGGCCGAACTTTGGATACCCACCACCTCGGGTATATATGTGAACCACATTTCGTCAAAATCCAGTGAAAAATGCATACCTTATGCCCCATAGCAGCTCTATAGATATCATCCGATTTAGACCAAATGCTTATAAGTACAAGTCATTGTTCAACCGAGAGATCGGTCTATATGGCAGCTATATCCAAATCTGGACCGATCTGAGCCAAATTGAAGACAAATATCGAAGGGACCAACACAAGTCATTGTCCCAAATTTCGGCGACATCGGACAATAAATGCGCTTTTTATGGGCCCAAAACCTTAAATCGAAAGATAGGTCTAAATGGCAGCTATATCCAAATCTGAACTGATCAGAGTCAAATAGAAGAAAGATATCGAAGGGCCTAAGGCAAATCACTGTCCCAAATTTCAGCAAAATCGGATAATAAATGTGGCTTTTATGGGCCTAAGACCATAAATCGGAGGATCGGTCTATATGGCAGCTATATCCAAATTTGGACCGATCTGGACCAAATTTACGAAGGTTGTCGAAGGGCTCAACGCAACTCACTGTCCCAAATTTCAGCAAAATCGGATAATGAATGTGGCGTTTATGGGCCTTAGACCCTAAATTGGAGGATCGGTCTATATGGCAGCTATATCCAAATCTGGACCGATCTGGGCCAAATTGACGAAAGATGTTGAAGGGCCTAACGCAACTCACTTTCCCAAATTTCAGGAAAATCGGATAATAAATGTGGCTTTTATGGGCCTAAGACCATAAATCGGAGGATCGGTCTATATGGCAGCTATATCCAAATCTGGACCGATCTGATCCAAATTGACGAAAAATGTTGAAGGGCCTAACACAACTTACTGTCCAAAATTTCAGCAAAATAGGATAATAAATGTGGCTTTTATAAGCCTAAGACCCTAAATCGGAAGATCGGTCTATATGGCAGCTATATCCAAATCTGAACCGATCTGAGCCAAATTGACGAAGGATGTCGAAGGGCCTAACACAACTCACTGTCCAAAATTTCAGCAAAATCGGATAATAAATGTGGCATTTATTGGCCTAAGACCCTAAATCGGCGGATCGGTCTATATGGGGGCTATATCAAGATATAGTCCGATATAACCCATCTTCGAACTTAACCTTTTTATGGACAAAAAAAGAATCTGTGCAAAATTTCAGCTCAATATCTCTATTTTTGAAGACTGTAGCGTGATTTCAACAGACAGACGGACAGACGGGCAGACGGACGGACATGTCTAGATAGTCTTAGATTTTTACGCTGATCAAGAATATATATACTTTATAGGGTCGGAAATGGATATTTCGATGTGTTGCAAACGGAATGACAAAATGAATATACCCCCATCCTTCGGTGGTGGGTATAAAAAAATATATTTGATTAAAGTTCATTCTAAGTTTTATTAAAAATGCATTTACTTTCTTTTAAAAAAATCCGCAATTACTTTTTGGGCAACCCAATATAACAACTCCTCTACCATATCCATAATAAAATGCAAATAGCGGCTGGCCTGGCCTGGCCTTTCATTCAGGTCCCGAGAACTCTTGTACAATTCACAGTTTCAGCAAAATAGGCCAACAAATTTGCTTTTTATGGGATTAAGACCCTAAATTGGAAAATCGGTCTTTATGGCAGCTATATCTAAAAATAGTCTGATATGCTAGTTGGGTGGCGGGAGGCTTAATACATGTCACTGTGTCCAATTCCAGGGAAATCGGGTAATAAATGCGGCTTCTATGGGTTTTAGACCTTAATCGGCAGCTCAGTCTATATGGCAACTATATCTGAATAAAGACTGATGTGAACCATATTTGAGTCGGATATCGGGAGGCGTTAATCAACTCACTATTTCAAATTTCGGCGAAATTGGATAATAATTGGGGTTTTATGGGCTTAAGACCCTAAATCTGCAGATCGCTCTATATGGCAGATATATCTAAATATAGTCCGATCTGAACTTGCAGCGAAATCGGGTTATAAATGCAATTTTTATAGGCTCAAGACCCTTTATCGGCAGATCGCTCTATATGGTAGCTGTACCTGACTATAGATCGATCTAAACATCATTTAGGTGCGACAATGGAAGGCTTAAAATAACTGACTGTTTAAAGTTTCAGAGAAATCGGGTTATAAATCCAGCTTTTATATGCTCAAGACCCTTAATCAGCTGATCGGTCTATATGACAGCTATACCTAAATATGGTCCAATCTAAACCATATTTGAGTCGGATGGCGGGAGGCTTAAAACACCTCACTGTTCTCAATTTCATTGAAATCGTATAATAAATGGGCCTGTTACGGGCTTAAGACCCTTAACTAGCATATCGGTCTATATGCCAGCTATATGTCAATATTGTCCGATATGGGCCATATTCGGTTTGAATATCGGGGCACCTAGTACAACTTCCTGTTTCAAATTTCAGCGAAATCATACAGAAAATGCGGTTTTGAAGAACCTAAATCGCCACATCGGTCTATATGGCAGCCATAAGCGTAGAAAGGCCTCTGCGGGTGGGGGTGGGGAGGGCTAAGCACCCCCCAGAAAAGTTTTAGCCGTCCCCAGAATTTTTAAAATTTCATTATTTCGGTAAATTTTGTAAATTTTATTGCTATTCGAAGGGTTCGTTATGCGCTTAAGGGGATGCGGGAATGGATTGAGGATGGGAGCAGCTCATATTATCGCGGTATAATCGAGGGGACGATAGGAAACCCGGAAGAAAAGGGAAAAGGTTTCCGATCGGATACCTGAGACGACACTTGAGGTCGAGTGCGAGGCACTGCTGCCAGCAGCACAGTCTTGAAGTGACGGAACCCTAGTATTGCCGTCTGGACGATCATGTTACACGGATGGAAGCTAGAGGACAGAGTGGCCCTGGGGGTCTACATTGAGAATCCAGGGTCTGAGATCTATTCTAGACTGTATGACCATAATACGGACCGGCAGGCGGAGATCCGGGCGATCACGCAATGAGTGAGATGATGTTGTTCACACTCAACGTGAGGTGAACATCTTTACCGACAGTAAAATGGCCATAGGGGTAATAACAAGTAAAAGCGTGCTAAGTTCGGCCGGGCCGAATCTTATATACCCTCCACCATGGATCGCATTTGTCGAGTTCTTTTCCCGGCATCTCTTCTTAGGCAAAAAAGGATATAAGAAAAGATTTGTTCTGCTATTAGAGCGATATCAAGATATGGTCCGGTTTGGACCACAATTAAATTATATGTTGGAGACCTGTGTAAAATGTCCGCCAATTCGAATAAGAATTGCGCCCTTTGTGAGCTCAAGAAGTAAAATAGAGAGATCGATTTATATGGGAGCTGTATCGGGCTATATACCGATTCAGACCATAATAAACACGTATGTTAATGGTCATGAGAGAATCCGTCGTACAAAATTTCAGGCAAATCGGATAATAATTGCGACCTCTAGAGGCTCAAGAAGTCAAGATCCCAGATTGGTTTATATGGCAGCTATATCAGGTTATGAACCGATTTGAACCATATTTGGCACAGTTGTTGGATATCATAACAAAATACTACGTGCCAAAATTCATTCAAATCGCATAAGAATTGCGCCCTCTAGAGGCTCAAGAAGTCAAGATCCCAGATCGGTTTATATGGCAGCTATATCAGGTTATGGACCGATTTGAACCATACTTGGCACAGTTGTTGGATATCATAAGAAAACACGTCGTGCAAAATTTCATTCCAATCGGATAAGAATTGCGCACTCTAGAAGCTCAAGAAGTCAAATCCCCAGATCTGTTTATATGGCAGCTATATCAGGTTATAAACCGATTTCAACCATACTTGGCATAGTTGTTGGATATCATAAGAAAACACGTCGTGCAAAATTGCATCTCAATCGGATAAGAATTGCGCACGCTAGAGGCTCAAGAAGTCAAGACCCAAGATCGGTTTATATGACAGCTATATCAGGTTATAAACCGATTTCAACCATACTTGGCACAGTTGTTGGATATCATAAGAAAACACGTCATGCCAAATTTCATTCCAATCGGATAAGAATTGCGCACTCTAGAGGCTCAAGAAATCAAGACCCAAGATCGGTTTATATGGCAGCTATATCAGGTTATGAACCGATTTCAACCATACTTGACAAAGTTGTTGGATATCATAAGAAAACACGTCATGCAAAATTTCATTCCAATCGGATAAGAATTGCGCACTCTAGAGGCTCAAGAAGTCAAGACCCAAGATCGGTTTATATGGCAGCTATATCAAAACATGGACCGATATGGCCCATTTACAATACCAACCGACCTACACTAATAAGAAGTATTTGTGCAAAATTTCAAGCGGCTAGCTTTACTCCTTCGGAAGTTATCGTGCTTTCGACAGACAGACGGACGGACGGACGGACAGACGGACGGACATCGCTAGATCGACATAAAATGTCGCGACGATCAAGAATATATATACTTTATGGGGTCTCAGACGAATATTTCGAGTAGTTACAAACAGAATGACGAAATTAGTATACCCCCCATCTTATGGTGGAGGGTATAAAAACCAGGAAGGTAAAGTCACTAACAATCTGGCAGTGTAAGAAGGAGATTAACGCATTCTCTAGTATTGAAAAATGGTGCCGGGCCATAGCGGAGTAGCTGGGAATGGGAAAGCAGACCATTTTGCATTGAAGGACGGAGAACAGCCGCCGATGAACTTGGTTAACCCGAAGTCTTTTGGGTCGACGCAGTCTGAGTTAAGGGTGTGGGTGATAAACGTAACACTGTGGAACAGCGAAACAGTTGGTAGGGCGGCGAAAATCATATGGGGTGATCTGGATCGTGAGAGGACGAGTTTATTGCTGAAAGGAAGTAAGCAGGAGGTCAGTAAAGCTTGGGGTGTCATAACGGAACACAAATGACTACCCGTTTACTTATGCAAAATCGGTGCGGCAAGTGATAGCATGAATAGGGCATGTGGGGAAGATGATGAGACGTTGGAGCATTTTTCATTGGCCATTCTTTCGCGGCTAATAGACACCGCTACTTATTTGGGGACAAGATACCAGACATGGAAGTCATGTTAGGAAGTCAGTTAAGGATTTTGTACGGAATTCTTAGCTTAAAATTTTCTGTGTCGAGGTTATTTTTTTGTTTTTGAATCCCACAGCAAGACGATTACTGGCTTAGATGTATGTCCATAGTGGCATGGGACGGATTGATATCTGCACCCTCTTTTCAACCCAATATGACCTAAGTCTCATAGCCATAGTGGCTGCCTCGCCCTTAATTTGTTTGTCTATGGGTCGGATATCTAGAATATTCTCCAGTGCCTTAGTGGGCGTAGCTCTCATCGCTCGATCTATAACAACACAACATGATCTCTGAACATGTTTTACTACCCTAAAGTTGCTCTTTTCCTCCATCGCAGTCCAATGAACCACTGAGGCGAAAGTAAGTGTCGGTCGAATCACGCTCCTGTAGAGCCAGTGGACTATCCTTGGCTTCAAGCCCCTTTTCAAGCCTACGGCCTGTCTACATGGTGCCCAACAATTTTGAGCCTTCTCAGTTCGCTCCTGAATGTGACACTTCCAATTCAGTTTCCTGTCCAAGATCATACCAAAATATTTGACCTTGTCAGATATCAAAATCGTTCTGTTGAGGAAAAGGAATCTTCCTCGTGAAAAGCCATATTTCAGTCTTCTCTGGGTTAACATTGAGGCCCCTGGGTCTAAGCCAGTCATATGCCATCTGCAAGACCCCTTCGGTCCTTCTGCGTTGCTGATTCCTTACCTCTTAGAAGCACTATAACATCATCTGCGTAGCAGACGGGTTCAAATCCCTCCTCAGTCAGCATCCGTAATAGGTCATTTTGGTGGTCACCCAAAGAAGTGACGATAAAATGCCCCCCTGTGGCGTGCCCTGTGCAACTTTCTCTCTTATGAAAGCTGATTTTTTTAAGATCTGTAGGGAAGTTTTCAAAAAAGATCAAGATCACACCTAAGTACAATATTTGACCTGAAATCGTTCTGTTGAGGAAAAGGAATCTTCCTCGTGAAAAGCCATATTTCAGCCTTCTCTGGGTTAACATCGAGGCCCCTGGATCTAGGCCAATCATATGCCATCTGCAAGACCCTTTCGGCCCTTCCGCTTTGCAGATTCCTTACCTCTTAGAAGTACTATAACATCATCTGCGGAGCAGACGGGTTCAAATCCCTACTCAATCAGCATCCGTAATAGGTCATTTTTGGTAGTCACCCAAAGAAGTGACTATAAAATGCCCCCCTGTGGCGTGCCCTGTGCAACTTTCTCTCTTACAAAAGCTGATTTTTTAAGATCTGTATGGAAGTTTTTCAAAAAAAAATAAAAATTCAGAAAAATGCTTGAAAACTTTATTTGAAAATTTCGGAGGGTATCTCTCGAATAAATGCTTCAATGTTGTCTTCCAATGCGTCTATTTAAGCGGGCATGTCTATATAGTCATGAGCTTTAACATAGCCCCACGAAAAAAAAACTAAGGCTAATTGACCGGTCCCGAAAGTAAAATAAAATTTTTACCGCACTCGCCTCCAATAAGTCTATTGTTACGCGTGCTGTGTGGCATGTGGCACCGTCTTGTTAAAACCACATTTCATGCAAGTTAAGCTCTTGCATTTTGGGCAAAAAAAAAAAGTTGGATATCATCTTACGATAGCGCTCACCATTCCCAGCTACGTTACGATTCGCATCATCTTCGCAGAAGTACGGTCCAATGACGCCACCAGCCCACAAACCGCACCAAACTGGGACTTTTATGAATTGCATCCCAATATGTGGTTCAAATAAAGGTATTTTGGAGTAGAATACAAATTTGATGTCCAAATGTAGGACCATGTATTTAGGGCGTCACCCCTTCCCCAAAACACCCCCCAAAGGTTAAAAATTGTTCGATCATGCCAAAATGTGGCTCAAATGAAATGTATTTGAGATAAGAAAACGAATTTGATAACTAATTTTGAGACCATGTGTTGGGGGGGACGCCTCATCCTGTAAACACCCCCTCAAAACCAAATAATTGGTATTTGAAAGAAGAGCATGATGCTGATATTTTTTCAGGGCCAAGTGCCTGGGGGACCAAGAAGTACGTTCCAATGACGCCACCAGCCCACAAACCACTCCAAACTGGAACATTTATGGATTAGTTGCTCTTGCAATGCTTCTGGCTGATCTACACTCCGAAATCCAAGAAGTACGGTCCAATGACGCCACCAGCCCACAAACCACACAAAACTGGGACTTTTATGGATTGGTAGCTCTTGCAATGCTTCTGGCTGATCTTCACTCCGAAATCGACCATTCCGCTTATTGAGCCAAAAGTGAGAAAATGGAAGAAATGCACGACGAACTTTCTTAAAAGAGCACGCATGACAGTGAAACAAAATACGTTGCTAAAAATATAAAAGCTAAAAAAATCACCTATTATTTATGTCATGGGACCTTGCTGGTTTATCGAGCTGATCCTAAGCACATGGTTTATCCAGTTTCTTAGGACCCTGTGCACCAAGTACTGGTTTAAGGATTGAATCAGTCAGTCGGTCAGTACATTGTTAATAGCCCCCCTCGATGTCAATGCATACCGCCAGTGTCTGCATTTTAGCATCGAAGGATTCTTCTTTTTTATGCACATCCTCATGCAGGGCAGTCTCCACCGACCTATTCTTAACACAGACATGCTGTTTGTATTTGAGCAGTTCGCTGGATGTCCTACTCTTTATTATGGTGTCCGTAATGCATTCCCTGGTTTTGAGCAGAAGGGATGAAAGGCTTATAGGTCTATGGGCGTTTGGTGTCGCATAACTTGCCTTGCCAGGTTTGGGTATAAACACCACCCTTCCAGGCTTTCCGAGAATATGCAAGTCCTAGGCACTCCATAAAGATATTGGCCAGATAGTCGGCATTCTTCTGTAGTAACGCCGCAAATATTCCATCAGGTGCGGGTGACTTAAATGGTTTGAAGCTCCTCGAGGATTCCTTCACGATAAGCCTTCGATCAACATCATTATTCCAAGTCTCTGGGTCGTACTACTGGGTCTCCTTGAGGAGCTTCAAACCATTTAAGTCACCCGGACATGGAGGAATATTTCAGGCGTTACTACAGAAGAATACCGACTATCTGGCGCCCCACCTGGCCAATATTTCCATGGAATGCCTAGGAATTGCATATTCTCCGAAAGCCTGGCAGGAGGTAAGGGCGGTATTTATACCCAAGCCCAGCAAGGCAAGTTATGCTACACAAAAGGCCTATAGACCAGGCTTTGAGTAGAAAGGACGTAAGGCTTATAGGTCTGTAGGACTTTGGTGTCGCATAACTTGCCTTGCCAGGCTTGGGTATAAATACCACTCTTGCCTTCTGCGAGGCTTTCGGAGAATATGCAACTCCTAGGCACTCTATGAAAATATTGGCTAGGTGGGGCGCCAGATAGTCAACATTCTTCAGTAGTAATGCCGGAAATACTCCATCAGGTCCTGGTGACTTAAATGGTTTGAAGCTCTGTCCCCAAAAAACCACTGTCTCTGGCAAGGAAATGAAATTGTGTGCATTTGAAATGCTAAGACGACGACAGAAATTGAAATGTTAAAACCAATAATGGTGACGGTTAACTAAGAAAATATTTTTTGGACAAAAACGACAGAAAAAAACTACAATCAAAGAAAATACAACTCCCCAACACCATTCGCAGAACAAACCATGAAGGGGACAGAAATTTTACGTTCTGGCCACAGAATAAGAAAGGAAGGGAGAGCAAGAAACGAATTTCAGTAAAGCAAAGGTAATTCCTGTGGTTATGGCATACCTTATGTCACATAGGGCAGCGGAAAGCAGGGGGAATTACATTCCTCAACGTTCAGAGGCGGTAAGGCTGCCCGGCTGCCTGGCGGGCTGTCACCATAGTTAGTGACAATCAAACTAAAGTGGAGATGTTTTCACGTCTTCGGCAACATAATCATTTACAATTACAGGCATTACAATGTCATTTGCAGTTCTGTTTGATTTCAGTTCACATCGTTGCTGGGGCAACATTTCGACAATTCGACTTATGCCGAATATGAAGAGACATCAACACAATCTGATGTCCTCTCTTGGCTCTAGATGCCCTTGCCGTTTCCAAAAATAGAAATAGATGAAGATGCCAAATCGCCATTCGAAGACATAAAAACCTATTGGCAATATTTTTGCCTTTGGCCATAGGAAATAGATGTTATTGCAGATGATGATGATAATGATGATGATGAGCAACAGCAGAACGATGACAATGACAAGCAGTGAAGGACACTAACTACCAAGATGATAATGATGATGATGATAATTTTGATGATGAACATGGGAATGGGGATGGTTACTTCATTGATGATAAAGACGATGACGATGACAACGTCCATGATGAGTTTGTGTCAGAAAGACTTCTATAAATTTTCTTTCATTCTATGACTTTATGCTTGGCTAACGTTAACATGTCCATCCAAGCGTACATCTAAAGACACCTCATCGGCAAAAGGTACAAACACCGTCTAGCTATGAACATATGTCTCTGTGTTAGTGTGCGCTTTTTTTGCTTCACAATGCTATATTTTGATGTCTGGTTTTCTGGTTTTATGTGCCTAGGTTTGAGTACTTGTGCGCTTGTGAGTGTGTGAGTGTGTGTCTGTTTGCTGCGACGGTGTTGATATGACTTTCTTTTCACATGTTTGTATGTTGTTTTTCATAGGTAATACACATGTACATCATTCATACAAGGGAAACAAGTAGACACTAACACCAAGGCCCAGACGAACGCATACTCGCCACACACATTACTCGCATAGGAACTCACAGCGCCATAAAGATGTGTCATGTTGAATTATTTTCAAATCCTTGCACTTACGCATAATGATTTTCAGAGACAAACTCGAATATATGAAATGATATAAGGGTTGCCCAGTGAAATAGGATATAAATCATATAAAAACACATGTTAAATAGGGACAGGCCAAAGCTTTCTATACACCCTACAAAGGGATCGAGATATGAAAGACAAAAAAAAAAAACAAGTAAAAGCGTGCTAAGTTCGGCCGGGCCGAATCTTATATACCCTCCACCATGGATCGCATTTGTCGAGTTCTTTTCCCGGCATCTCTTCTTAGGCAAAAAAGGATATAAGAAAAGAGTTGCTCTGCTATTACAACGATATCAAGATATGGTCCGGTTCGGACCACAATTATATGTTGGAGACCTGTGTAAAATTTCAGCCAATTCGTATAAGAATTGCGCCCATTGGGGGCTCAAAAAGTAAAATAGAGAGAAAGATTTATATGGGAGCTGTATCGGGCTATAAACCGATTTAGACCATAATAAACACATATGTTGATGGTCATGAGAGGATCCATCGTACAAAATTTCAGGCATATCGGATAATAATTGCGACCTCTAGGGGTCAAGAAGTCAAAATCCCAGATCGGTTTATATGGCAGCTTTATCAGATTATTAAGCGATTTGAAACTTATTTGACACAGTTGTTGAAAGTAAGAATAAAATACGTCATGCAAAATTTCAGCCAAATCGGCTAGGAATTGCGCCCTCTAGAAGCTTAAGAAGTCAAATCCCCAGATCTGTTTATATGACAGCTATATCAGGTTATGGACCGATTTCAACCATACTTGGCACAGTTGTTGGATATCATAACGAAATACTTCGTGCAAAAATTCATTCAAATCGGATAAGAATTGTGCCCTCTAGAGGCTCAAGAAGTCAAGACCCAAGATCGGTTTATATGGCAGCTATATCAGGTTATGGACCGATTTAAACCATACTTGGCACAGTTGTAGGGTATCATAACAAAACACGTTGTGCGAAATTCCATTCCATTCGAATAAGAATTGCGCCCTCTAGAGGCTCAAGAAGTCAAGACCCCAGATCGGTTTATACGGCAGCTATATAAGGTTATGAACCGATTTGAAACATTCTTGGCATTGTTGTTGGATATCATGACAAAAAACGTCGTGCCAAAATTTATTCAAATCGTATAAGAATTGCGCCCTCTAGAGGCTCAAGAAGTCAAGACCCAAGATCGGTTTATATGACAGCTATATCAGGTTATAGACCGATTTGAACCATTCTTGGCACAGTTGTTGGATATCATAACAAAACACGTAGTGCCAAAATTCATTCAAATCGGATAAGAAATGCGCCCTCTAGAGACTCAAGAAATCAAGACCCAAGATCGGTTTATATGGCAGCTATATCAGGTTATAGACCGATTTGAACTATAATTGGCACAGTTATCGGATATCATAATAAAACACGTCGTGCAGAATTTCATTACAATCGGATAAGAATTGCGCACTCTAGAGGCTCAAGAAGTCAAGACCCAAGATCGGTTTATATGGCAGCTATATCAGGTAATGAACCGATTTGAACCTTATTTGACACAGTTGTTTAAAGTAAAAATAAAATACGTCAGCCAAATCGGATAGGAATTGCGCCCTCTAGAAGCTCAAGAAGTCAAATCCCCAGATCTGTTTATATGACAGCTATATAAGGTTATGAACCGATTTGAAACATTCTTGGCATAGTTGTTGGATATCATGACAAAACACGGCGTGTAAAATTTCATTCAAATCTGATAAGAAATGCGCCCTCTAGAGACTCAAGAAGTCAAGACCCAAGATCGGTTTATATGACAGCTATATCAGGTTATAGACCGATTTGAACCATACCTGGCACAGTTGTTGGATATCATAACAAAACACGTAGTGCCAAAATTCATTCAAATCGGATAAGAAATGCGCCCTCTAGAGACTCAAGAAATCAAGACCCAAGATCGGTTTATATGGCAGCTATATCAGGTTATAGACCGATTTTAACTATAATTGGCACAGTTATCGGATATCATAATAAAACACGTCGTGCAGAATTTCATTACAATCGGATAAGAATTGCGCACTCTAGAGGCTCAAGAAGTCAAGACCCAAGATCGGTTTATATGGCAGTTATATCAGGTTATGGACCGATTTAACCCATGCTTGGCACAGTTGTTGGATATCATAACAAAACACGTCGTGTAAAATTTCATTCAAATCTGATAAGAAATGCGCCCTCTAGAGACTCAAGAAGTCAAGACCCAAGATCGGTTTATATGACAGCTATATCAGGTTATAGACCGATTTGAACCATTCTTGACACAGTTGTTGGATATCATGACAAAACACGGCGTGTAAAATTTCATTCAAATCTGATAAGAAATGCGCCCTCTAGAGACTCAAGAAATCAAGACCCAAGATCGGTTTATATGGCAGCTATATCAGGTTATAGACCGATTTGAACCATACTTGGCACAGTTGTTGGATGTTATAACAAAATACGTCGTGCAAAATTTCATCCCAATTGGATAAGAATTGCGCACTCTAGAGGCTCAAGAAGTCAAGACCCAAGATCGGTTTATATGGCAGCTATATCAAAACATGGACCGATACGGCCCATTTACAATACCAACCGACCTACACTAATAAGAAGTATTTGTGCAAAATTTCAAGCGGCTAGCTTTACTCCTTCGAAAGTTAGCGTGCTTTCGACAGACAGACGGACGGACGGACGGACGGACGGACGGACGGACGGACGGACGGACGGACAGACGGACGGACAGACGGACGGACGGAAAGACGGACGGACATGGCTAGATCGACATAAAATGTCGCGACGATCAAGAATATATATATTGCATGGGGTCTCAGACGAATATTTCGAGTAGTTACAAACAGAATGACGAAATTAGTATACCCCCCATCCTATGGTGGATGGTATAACAACAAGTAAAAAGGCATTAAGTTCGGCTGGTCTGAACTTTGGATTCCCACCACCTTGGGTATATATGAAAACCCCCTTTCGTCACAAGCCGGTGGAAATTGGATAACCATTATAAATCGTCTGCCTTTTCATTCTTCCTTGCTCAGTTATGGCCCGGCACCCAAACGATGCGGATTTTGCCATCCTCAAAGAGCTTAAACATGAGTCGGACAGAACTCTTTGATATGCGAGAAGTTTGCCCCTGTTCCTAAATGGAATGTTCATGGGCAAATTTGGATTTGCAGAGGAGGCGTAAATCTCCTTCTTACACTGCAAGACTGTTCGTGACCTTAATGTCCTGGTTGTTATTGTCCTTATGACACTTTTACTGTTCTTAAAGATGTGCACACTCGACGTTCTCGCGTACGCACCACAGTTCCTCACACATTCCTTGATCGTCTGGATCTCTGCCTGCAGGACCGTATTATGGTCAGGCAGTCTAAAACAGATCTCTGTCACTACTCAAGTTAGACCCCTAGGCCCACTCTGTCCTCTAGCTTTGATCCGTTGGTGCAACATGATCTTACAGGTGGCAATACTGGGGTTCCTTTAATCCAAGACTGTGCCGCTGGCAGCAATGCCTCGCACTCGACCTCAAGATTCATCTCATATATCCGATCGGAAACCTCTTCCCTTGCAGGTTTCCTATCGTCGCCTCGTTTATACCGCGATGGTAGGAGCTGCTGCCATCCTCAATTTATTCTCACATCGCCTTTGCAAATTTTGCCTATGCACATTCCAGGAACAGGGACAAACTTCTCACATATCAATGAGTGCAGTCCAGATTCAAGTTTAAGCTCAATGATAAGGGGCCTCCTTTTTATAGCAAAGTCCGAACGGCATGCCGCAGTGCGACACCTCTTTGGAGAGAAGTTTTACATGGCATAGTACCTCATAAATGTTGCCAGCATTAGGAGGGGAAAACCACCGCTGAAAATTTTTTCTGATGGCCTCACCAGGATTCGAACCCAGGCGTTCGGCATCATAGACGGACATGCGAACCTCTGTGCTACGGTGGCCTCCAATCACCTTTAGTTTCATTTAATTGATTCAGAATTTGTTATAGCTCCCACTTTGTACTAATGGGGTAGCTGTAGGGTAGTGCCGGCACCGCTCCTTTACGGGCTTAGTACCCCATATAGGAAGATCGGTTTATATGGCGGCTTTATCCAAACAAAATCAAACTTTTCCCATTCGAAAACTTTACGTGCGGATGGAAAACCTATGGATCTGGGCCACATTTCAGTTCAACATCTCAATTTTTAGGGTTGTAGCATGATTAAAACAGACGGATATGTAGACGACCATACAGACGGACGCAAGGACATGGTTTGTAGTTTTGAGAAAGGATATTTCGATGTGTTGCAAACAGAATGATTAAATCGGCATACACCCTACCCTTGGTGGTGGGTATACAAATTGACTCTTAGTTAATGAACGTAGCACAGATCTATCTGTGGGTAATCGGTTGGGAATCGGTTGAGAAGGTGTAACTTCTGCGCTCTCAAAAAGTCATATGGAAATATCGTTTGAAAAACAGCAGCTTGTGGCAACCCTTTTGAATATGCCACACACGCGTTGACTGCATTGTGAATAAGGCCATGTTGGCCCTGATATGAAATGGCAATGACCATATTTATCATGGTAATAACAAGTTTATAGAGAGATGCAGACACGTGTGCAGTCATTCATTCATTTGCTCGTTTGTTTGTTTGTTTGCCTGCTGTCAGCCCAAGGACAACACAAACTCATTTGCAGAAACGGCAGGAGGAGGAAGATGAGGAGGCATAGCAAAGGCAAAAGCAGCATCAACATCAGCAGTAACAAATTTTGAAGCTGACTTTCAAGCTTTTATTAGTAAATCCAATTTTTAGAGGGGTTATTATGATTATGTCCACAGTCCATACGATTTGACTCGTCGCCGAGGACGAATTGAACATGTGTTCTTGAGGTTGTAGATAATAGGACAGGAATTTAATTAATAGCCTGGAAATTGATTGGCATATCTTGGCAAAACTATGTAGCAGCGATGATGTTAGAAATTCTGAGTGGTGAAAATTTCAATGGTTTTGTAAGGGAGGGTGACTGTGACTCCTAGATATTAGAAAATAGAAAACAGGCAATGAATTTATATGGGAGTTTTTATTAATATTAAACAAAGGTGATAAAAATAAGATTTGTATGACAAGTAAAAAGGCTTTAAGTTCGGCTGGGCCGAACTTTGGATACCCACCACCTCGGGAATATACGTAAACCACCTATCGTCAAAATCCGGTGAAATACGCATACCTTATGCTCCATGGCAGCTATTTCGAAATATGTTCCGAATTGGACCAAATACTAATAAGTAGAAGTCATTGTTCAACAATGAACGAATGAATGTCGTAAAGCCTAACATAAGTCACTGAATCAAATTTGCGTCTTTTATGGGGCCAAGACTTTAAATAGAGATATTGGTTGATATTGGATATTGGAAAAATGTCGAAGAGCCTAACACATCTCACTGTCCCAAATTTCGGCGAAATCGGACAATAAATGCGCCATTTATGGCCCTAAAACCTTAAATCGAGAGAACAAACAAACAAACAAACTATAATCTGCAACGATCTGGGCCAAGTTGCACAAAAATATCGAAGAGCCTAACACAACTCACTGTCCCAAATTTTGGCGAAATCAGACAATTAATGCGTCATTTATGGCACCAAAACCTTAAATCGAGAAATCGGTCTATATGGCAGCTATATTCAAATCTGAACCGATCGGTGCCATATTGCTGAAATACATCGAGGGGCCTAAAGTAACTCACTGTTCCAATTTTCGACGACATCTGAAAATAAATGCGCCTTTTATGGGTCCAAAACCTAGAACCGAGAGATCGGTCTATATGGCAGCTATATCCAAATCTGCACCGATCGGTGCCATAATGCAAAAGTATGTCATGGGGATAAACATAACTTACTCTCCCGAGTTTCGGCGACATCGGACAATAAAAGCGCCTTTTATGGGCCTTAGACCCTAAATCGGAGGATCGGTCTATATTGCAGCTATATCCAAATTCGGACCGATCCGAGCCAAATTGACGAAGGATGTCGAAGGGCGTAAGACAAATCACTGTCCCGAATTTCATCAAAATCGGATAATAAATGTGACATTTATGGGCCTAAAACCTTAAATCGAGAGATCGGTGTATATGGCAGCTATACTATAATCTGCAACGATCTGGGCCAAATTGAAGAAGGATATCGAAGGTCCTAACACAACTCGCTATCCCAAATTTCGGCGAAATGAGACAAAAAATCCGTCATTTACGGCCCCAAAACCTTAAATCGAGGGATCGGTCTATATGGCAGCTATATGGAAATCTTGCTCGATCTAGGCCACTTTAAAGAATCATGTCCAAGGGCTTAACTTAACTCTCTCTCCAAATTTTCGGCGACATAGGACAATAAATGCGCCATTAATGGCCCCAAAACCTTAAATCGAGAGATCGGTCTATATGACAGCTATATCCAAATCTGGACCGATCTGGGCCAAATTGAAGAAAGATATCGAAAGTCTTAACACAACTCACTGTCCCAAATTTCGGTAAAATCGAACAATAAATGCGCCTTTTATGGGTCCAAAACCTTAAATCGAGAGATCGGTCTATATGGCAGCTATATCCAAATCTGGACCGATCTGGGCCAAATTGAAGAAAGATGTCAAGGGGCCTTACACAACTCATTGTTCCAAATTTCAGCAAAATCGGATAATGAATGTGGCTTTTATGGGCCTAAGACCCTAAATCGGAGGATCGGTCTATATTGCAGCTATATCCAAATTTGAACCGATCTGAGCCAAATTAACGAAGGATGTCGAAGGGCCTAACACAACTCACTGTCCCAAATTTCAGCAAAATCGGATAATAAATGTGGCTTTTATGGGCCGAAGACCCTAAATCGGAGGATCGGTCTATATGGTAGCTATATCCAAATCTGGACCGATCTGAGCCAAATCAAAAAAGGATGTCCAAGGGCCTAACACAACCCACTGTCCCAAATTTCAACAAAATCGGATAATAAATGTGACTTTTATGGGCCTAAGACCCTAAATCATCGGATCGGTCTATATGCCAACTATATCCAAATCAGGACCGATCTGAGCCAAATTGGGGAAGGTTGTCGAAATGCCTAATGCAACTCATATTCCAAAATTTCAGCAAAATCGGATAATAAATGTGGCTTTTATGGGTCTAAGACCTTAAATCGGCGGATAGGTCTATATGGCAGCTATATCGAAATCTGGACCGATCTGAGCCAAATTGAAGAGTGATATCAAAGGGTCGAACACAACTCCCAATCCCAAATTTCAGCAAAATCGGATAATAAATGTGGTTTTTATGGGTCTAAGACCTTAAATCGGCGGATCGGTCTATATGGCAGCTATATCCAAATCTGGACCGATCTGGGCCAAATTGTAGAAATATGTCGAAGGGTCTAACACAACTCACTGTCCGAAATTTCAGCAAAATCGGATATTAAATGTGGCTTTTATGTGTCTAAGACCATAAATCGACGGATCGGTCTATATGGGGGCTTTACCAAGATATAGTCCGATATAACCCATCTTCGAACTTAACCTTCTTATGTACAAAAAAAGAATCTGTGGAAAGGTTTAGTTCCATATCTCTATTTTTAAAGACTGTAGCGTGATTTCAACAGACAGACGGACGGACATGGCTAGATCGTCTTAGATTTTTACCTAGATCAAGAATATATATACCTTATAGGGTCGGAAATGGATATTTCGGTGTGTTGCAAACGGAAACGGAAAAAAATGAATATACCCCCATCCTTCGGTGGTGGGTATCAAAAGGGTGTGGATATTAATCCGCCACATGCCACTGTGGACATACACTTAAGCCAATTGTCGGTTGATTGTGCGTAACCTCGAAAAAGAAAATTTGAGTCAGAAATTTGGTCCTACTTACAAAATACCAAATTGTTATCCATACCATACCCCTCAGTTGGTTTATGTCTGGTATTGTGGCCCCATCTAAGTGCCAGTGTCTGCTAGCCGCGAAAGCCGGGCAATGACATTGGATATGTTCCAACGTCTCGTCATCTTTCCCACATGCCCTACACAGTTGCCCCATCGATTTTACATAAGTGAGCGCGTAGTCCTTTGTGTCCTGTCATGATACCGAAATCTTTACTGACCTCCTGTTTACTTCCTATCACAATCCGTAACTCCCCATATGAGTTTCGTCATCCTACCGACTGTTTCGCTATTCCACTGTAGTATATGCGGGTTCGTAGCCCAGGCTCTAAGTCGAACTGGGTCCAACCGAAAGGCTTCGGGTTAACCAAGTTTATTGACGGCAGTCCTCGGGATTTCACTACCAAATCGTCTGATTTTACATTCCCCAATACTCCGCTATGACCCGGCGGTCCTCTGGCCTTCACTGCCAAATCTTCTGCTTTTTCATTCCCCCTTAATCCGTTATGGCGCGGCACCCAAACGATGCGGATCATGCATCGTTTGGGTACCTCCTTTATCTTAAATGTGGACACAAACCTCATCATCACCTAGACAGTTATCTTTAACATCCGGTAAAGGATGTTAGACATAAGATGTGGTACAAGTTTACCCGCAGAAAAAAGACAGGTTAGTGCATCGGATTAGTAGCCCATCATCCGTGAAACTTGAAAAACTTGATTTATAAGGACCCTATGAAGTCCTTCACCGGCAAGGGCTGCCTACTCAGTGTACAACTGCGATGCCCAGCCTTTTACCTTAGCGTTGATGGCAAGTCACACATATTTTTATTCTCCTTTATTCAGTCGTTGTTAAGACAGCAAAGACTGAACATGCGCAGGGATATACGAATCGGTTTTATACCCACTACCATAGGATGGGGATATACTAATCTAGTCATTCCGTTTGGAACACCTCGAAATATTGATCTAGGACCCCATAAAATATGTATTCTTGATCGTTTCGACGCCCTAAGCCGATTTAGCCATTTCCGTCCGTCCGTCCGTCAGTCTGTCGAAATCACGATTGCGGTCAAACGCGTAAAGCTAGCCTATTGAAAGGTCGTTGGGGATTACAAATGGGCCATATCGGGTCAAATTTAGATATAGCTCACATATTAACCGATCTCCCGATTTGACACATCGAGCCCCTGGAAGCCGCAACTTTTGTGCGATTTGGCTGAAATTTTGCACATGGTGTTTTGTTATGATTTTCGGTTTTTCAACATCGTTCCGCAATTTGGCCCAGATCTTTTCAGATTTGGATATAGCTGCCATATAGACCCATCTCAAGATTTAAAGTCTTGGCCTCATAGAAGGCGCATTTATTGTCTGATTTCGCCGAAACTTGGGACAGTGAATTGTGTTACGCTCTTCGACATCTCTCTGCAATTTGGCCCAGATCTGTTCAGATTTGGATATAGCTGACATATAGACCGATCTCTGGATTTTAAGTCTTGGCTTCATAAAAGGCGCATTTATTATCCGATTTCGACGAAATTTGGGACAGTGAGTTATGTTAGGCTCTTCGACATCTCTCCGCAATTTGGCTCAGTTCCCAGAATTGGATATAGCTGTCATATAGACCGATCTCTCGATTTAAGGTCTTGGGCCCATAAAAGGCGCATTTATTGTCCAAATGTGCCATAATTTTGGACACAGAGTTGTGTTAGGCTCTTCGACATCTCTCTGCAATTTGGCTCAGATCGGCCCAGAATTGGATATAGCTGTCATATAGACCGATCTCTCGATTTAAGGTCTTGGGCCCATATAAGGCGCTTTTTTTGTCCAAATTTGCCAAAATTTTGTACACAGAGTTGTGTAAGGCTCTTCAACATCTTTCATCAATTTGGCCAAGATCGGTTCAGATTTGGATATAGCTGCCATATAGACCGATCTCTCGATTTAAGGTCTTGGGCCCATAAAAGCCGCATTTATAGTCTGATTTCGCCGAAATTTGGGACAGTGAGTTATGTTAGGCATTTCAACACCCTTCTTCAGTTTGACTCGTATCGGTCCATTTTTGGATACGGCTGTCATATAGACTGATCTGTCGATTAAAGGTCTTGGGCGCATAAAAGATGCATTTATTGTCCGATTTTGCCAAAATTTGGAAAAAAGAGTTGTGTTAGACCTTACAAGATCCTTGTTCAATTTGGCACAGATAGCTGCAGATTTGGATAAAGCTGCCATATAGACCGATCTCTCGATATAATGTCTTGGCTCCATAGAAGGCCCATTTATAATCCGATTTCGCCGAAATTTGGGACAGTGACTTATGTTAGGCTTTTCGGCATCCCTGTCGTATATGGTTCAGATCGGTCTATATTTGGATATAGCTACCAAAAAGACCAATATTTGTTTGTTCGATATAGTTGCTGTGGGGGCATAAATTATGAATTTTCACCCGATTATGACGAAGGGTGGTTTACATATAAACCCGAGGTGATGGGTATCCAACATCTTTTTACTTGTTTCTTTTTTTGAGAAAACTGAAATTTTTTCTTAGATGTATTTGAAGAAAATTTTTTGGAGGTTTTACTCTAAGGACAAAATTTCCTCAAAATTTGATCTAAAGAATAATTTTCTATAAAATTTTCTCTCAAGACAAGTTTTTATGAAAATTTCTCTTAAGACTAAATTGCCATGAAATTTTCCCTTTTGACAAATTTTCCACGAGATTTTCTCTTAAGAAAAAATTTCCTTGAAATTGTCCAGAAAGACGAATTTTATATGAAATTTTTTACAAAACTTAAATTTCCATAAAATTTGGAAAAAAAAATTTCCATGAAATTCCTCTTAAAACAAAATTTTCAAAATTTACTTGAAATTTTCTCCACACACCATGTACTCCCACATCGAATTGCAACAACTAGAACGCATCTAGTCGCATCAAAATATTTTTCTTTTTCATGAGCTCAGGCAAATAAAACAAATTAAAATCTCTCCACTACGGATGATGAGCGTAAATCCCACCTGAGTTAAGGATAATTTGAATAAAATCCAGTGCTACACCTCCAAGTGAATTGCGTTGCAATCATGTTGCAATATAGGGCTTAGTGCAGATAATACCGATATCGATGACAAGTTCACAAAGCTGTTGACAATGATTTGTTTAAAACTTTCAATGATGCTTCAAGGGGGTGTGTGAGTGAGTGACTGAATGCGTGTGTATGTGTTTGCGTTTGCTTTTAAACAAAACATTGCAACATCGAATAGATTTGCAGCAATCACTCTAGGTGATAATACCCATTGGAGTACCAAACCATTACCCCCATGGGGTATTGGGCTACAATGATGAAGATGACGATGACGATGACGACGACAACGGTAACAGCCACACCAACAACAACGACGACTACGACTTTGTAGGCACCATTGCGAATGGAGCCACCAAATGGTGTTGCGAGTGACACGAATGACACCGCATTCGCTCGCATCCATCAGCAAATGCAAAAGTTCACATAGTCATGCATAAATATGCGCATACAAACACTCATACACACACACACACACACACAGAGGCACACAAACACATATCCATTATCATATTTTCTCTCATTGCACACAGATATAAACTTCGATGGATACATCCGCTTGCAACTTTTAGTTTGCAAAGTATGGGCAAAACACACACACATTCAATAGTATATGATAACACACACCTTTATGAAATAGGAGGTGCATGTGTGTTAGTGTAAGCATGTCCGTTTGCCGATGTCAGTATTGATGGCTGAAAGCTGACGGCAAATGACAGATAGCGAATGACTGCTGTTATATATTCAAGTATGGCTTAAACGGGGGCAAAAAGTTCGATTTTAAGCCATGGAAGGAGAATCAACTTCCAATTGATTTTTTTGCGAAAAAAAAACAATGATTACCTTAGACCTGGAAGTTGTAGTCAATGGGGTGAAACATTTGTAAGCAAAGATATTTAAAAAAAAAATTTAAAAACAATTCAATCATATTTTCCTATAAGACGAAATAGCCACAAACATTTTAAAGACGACCTTATCTTAAAATTTCCTACAATGACAAATTTTCGATTAAATTATTTTCACTAATGACAAAATTTCCATGCAATTTTCTTTAGAGGCATAACTTTTATCGAAATTTTCTCCAATGAAATATTCCATGAAATTTGCTACAAAAACAAAATTTCCGCAAAATATTCTCTAAAGACAAAAATTCCTTGATATTTCAATAAAATTTCTATAAAATTTCTCTTTGTGACAAAATTTCTTTGAGATTTTGTCTCCATTCCATGAAATTTTCCCTAATGACAGAATTTCCATGAAATTTTCCCTAAAGTCAAATTTTCAAAGAAATTTTCCCTTAAGACAAAATTTCCATGAAATTTCCTCTAAAGACAAAATTTCCATAAAATTTTCTCTAAAGACAAAATT